>NW_026861820.1:0-7902 GCF_026571515.1 Ruditapes philippinarum | reverse complement strand
TCAGTATAAGCAACAATGGTACGGGAATTTGCAATTTCCTAATAAAGGCAAAATATATAATTCATTTAAATCCACATTAGAATTTGAATCATATTTTAACTTATTGCCGCAAAGTGACGCATTAAGTTTGTTTAAATTTCGGTCTTCTAATCATAAATTTCCTGTTGAAACCGGCAGGTGGGACGGAACAGTATTCAATGACAGAAAATGCACACTTTGTGACCTAGATGATTTAGGCACCGAAAAACATTATTTATTAAGCTGCCCTTTCTTTATGTATCAACGGTCAATTCTTACCAATAAGTTAAATTTTGCAGTTTCAAACACTGACAGTTGTTTTAATAGTTTGTTGAATATGAAATCACCTGACAAATTAAAGCATTTGTCTATTTTTTGTAAAACCTTAATGGCCAAATTTAAGTAATTATCAGAATATAGGCATAATCTTACATTACATTTCACATATTTTTGTTTGTTTTTATACAGTATCTACCTATACGGATTATGTTCTACTTTCAAACTTTATTACGGTCTCCCCCAATGTATTACTTATACACCTTTGTCAAACTTAAATCTGTGTTTTATTATTATTTTCCTTATACTGTACATATGTACCTGAGAGAATAAAAAGTATGTTCTGTTCTGTTCAAGTAATGTGAAACTAATTAAAACTAATTACAAAAAAAACTTCAAGACCTATATGTTTGTATTAACTTTTTAGTTAGTCTATAATAGATTTTTTTTTTTTCAATTTTACAAACGACAGTTAAATCAAATTAATTCTTAAAAAACTCGTGCATGATACAACCTATGAAAAACATCAAAATGAACCAATTTAAAACATTTCTACAAAGAATTAATAAGAAGAATTATACATTGATGTTTTATCCATTATGGGAAATGAAATTTGAAAAATGAATAAGAAAACAAATGACAAATATTGTAGAAAAACAGTGAAAAATGGTTAAAATTCCTTGAGAATTAAAGTTGTGCAAAAAAAGAAAAGAAAAAATGTTTTACATTTATGATTACAAAGAAAAAGTGATATAATTTTGTTCACCTTAATTTTATTTTTTGGCACTCGATCAAATACAACCAAATAACTATAATTGAATTCTTACAGCAACAGATCTGTAATCACATATATTCAAAACAAAAATGTATGTTTAGTTAAATACATGACGAGCAAGCAATTTTTATACACTCAAACTTTCAATATTCTATTGCTATGATGAATATTATGAAATACATGTACTGTCATTAATGTTAGAATAAAAAGTTTTAGAGGCAATTTAACTGTGTTTAACTTTAAACAATGTTCATTTTAAAGTACACATAAATTGCTTTATTTATTAATTATATTGTGGTTGGGTTTTTAAGTCGCACCTTAACGGTAACGGTGATATGGCAACTTTCCAGCTTTACTGGTGCATGAAGACCTCCGTGCATTATTTCAGACACGAACGGGCACCTGAGTAGAACTACAGAGGTTCCATAAGCTAGATGGTTATCTTCCTCGCATTCATGAAAAAATCCAAAGTCCCTGTCGGGATTCGAACCCACAGCGCTGAGGGGCAAGTGGCTTAAACTTTAAAGTCAACAACCTTAACCACTAGGCCATGGACGCCCTATACATCTGCAAATTACTTTAAAACATAGAATGTCAATAACATGCCCAATTATTTATTTACAAGAGTCTTTCAAGCCTGTCAATCTGGCATCTTTATATAATACAAGTTGGATTTATTTGCGCTTTACAATACTGTATATACTGGTGATGACATTAATGTTCCATTTGGTGAAGGTCTATATAAGAAACGTATGTGCAGAATTCTGGATCATTCGGTCAGTTCGTTTATCCAGAAAAAATATATTGTGAAAAAAATCTCCAAAATTGAAAAGCGTTTTTCACGCTTTTCACTCCAAAACGGACAGATGAAAGGCTCAAAAAAAATACGATTTTTGCATTTATTAATTATTCTTTTGCATATCTTCTGCTTTAAAATTGTCCCCCGTTGATGATGTAGGCAATTCAAAACTACATTATGTTTGGCTTTTGGACTCAGTTGAGTTTCCTTAATTAACATACATTAAAAGTGTAAAATGAACAGTTTACATCCGGAACAACAATAGCATTGCTGCTATATTCTAATTAGGGTTGTCACCGTTTAGTAATTAAATTTTCGTACCAAGGGCCATTAATGAAAATATACAAAACACCATTTCTTTCATACTTGTATTTTAGAAGTTCCCTTTTTTTTCAAATTCAAACATTATTGATTGTATCAGATGTATAGTTTTGTACACGTTCATTGACTCATGCCGAGTGTAGATAACTAAAAGATATTTATTGATTTATTTAAACAGAGGTATCAGATCCTGATTAAATTCATACTCTGCAAGTGTTGAAGAAACGCATGAAAATGTTAAGTGCACACAGAATACTCGAAATGTGTTAGTTTTGTTTCTTTGTATCATTTCAATAGTGCAAAACCAGAGACTATTATTACGAAACCCATTAATTTTTATGTCAAAAAACTATATAATTTAGCAGGCCAAGTTTAAAGGATTTAAGAAGTTACACAATCGGAAACGAAAAAGTCTTGTATTTGTTCTAAAGGGGTTTAAAGGTTTATTTTTTTATCTTTCTATGCACAAGGGAAAAAGACACAACAATAAAATTTTTTTAAGATGAAACGCTGAATGTGTATCTAGATTGCAACTCAAATTTTGTACCATAAACCCAAGAACAATTTAATTTAAAAAGTGTCTCTTTGCTTTTATCAAAAGAAATGAATTTTAATGACCAAAATGATGCATAATTTATGGCTTTTATAGTTTTCTATCAAACCCCGTCTTATTTGTAGTAATAATCTTTTTGTTAGGAAAAGGTCTTTTATGGCTTTCGGTTTCAGAATTGTACGGTTTTTTTTTTGAAATTTTAAATTTTAAAATTGTTTTTAAAAGTTTTTAAATAAAAATTTTTAAACTTAAGGTTTCTTTTAAAGAAAATTTAAAAAATTTAAAATTTCCAAAAAATGGGGCGAAAGGGAAAAGTGTTATTTTTGGGAATAAAACCGTCAAGCTACTATTTCAGGTTTAAAGGGAAAAAAAACAAAAAGGCCTTTAAAAACCTTTGAAAAACATTTTATTTTAACCCAAAGGATATGATATAAAATTTTAAAATCCTTAACAAAAAAAATTATTATATAAAAATACAAGTTATTTTTTATAAAAACATAAAATGATAAATTTACACAAAACAAATTTTAAAAAAAATTTTGTCTAAGGCTTTTTCAAATAACTGAAATAAGACAGCTTATTTAAATCCGTGTTTCCCCATAAAAATTCCGAACTAAAAAATTTTAAAAGGAAAAATTAATAACCCACGAATTCGTTTCAATATTTGTTTATTTTCTTTAAAGTTCCAAATTTCAATTCTTTTATTAAAAATCCGTTGTTTCATTACAAAACACTTAGTTAAAAAAACCCTTTTTTCGTTGGTTGTTCGGAAATTCTAAACATGTCATGTGCTTTGATTAAAACATATTTCTATTTATGTTTATTTCTTGATTTTCACATATTTTTAATCCCTGTCATGTGGGTTTTGCTTTACACAAATTTCTATCCCTGTCATGTTTCAGATTTAAAACAAAATTTCTAATTTATGTTTTTGTGCTAGATTAAAAACATATTTTATTCCCTGGTCGATTGCCGTTTTCACACGTGGGGGAGACTTTAAAGCGTGGTTTACCCCCATTTCAGTTGATTTATTTTAAGGGTAAAAAATAAAAAAAATTCAAGGTTTGTTTTTCATCGAAAAAGTAAAAAAACATATTTAAAAAATCCCCGGGGCAGGGAATTTTAAACATTCGTAGCCCATCCTTTGGGGGCCTTTGGGATCCCAAGTGTAATGAAAAGGAAAATTGGTTCGTTCGTGTAGGATTTTTGATAACCCCGATTTCTTCAAAACGAACCGATCTCTTGAAAAAGGGATAAACCCCGGATTCTTCTGTTTCTTAGTGAGAAATAAAAATGCAAAGGGGAATAAAAAATTTTTAAAATTAACAAAAACCCCCGAAAAATGCTCTTAAAAAAATGACGTTGATACTGAAAGTAAATTTCTCTAATTTCCCCCAATTTTTGGGGCCACAGAAGTTCAAAACCCCCTTTTAACTTTCTATTTTTTTTCATTTGTATTTTTCATTTCAAAACAGGAATTTATTGGTTTTAAAAACTTAAAAATTATCATAATTATACAATTTTCAAATAATCTAGAAATGAACCCAGGATACTAAAAAAGGGGGGAATTTTTTATAGGTTTAACAAGGGTTTTTAGAAACCCTCAAAGACGGTTTAAAAGGAGAAAAAAAAAACGAAAAACCATGTTTTTCCAAATTTTTCTCGTACAATTTACTTTTACCTTTTAACTCGGTTCTTAAAAACTTATAAATAAAATTTTAAAAATTATTCAACCCAAAATTTTGGGTAATATTAAAAATTTTTTGTATATTTCATTAGCATTTCGATGTTGTTTTTGGGCCCCTTTAAGACGTTTTGATGGGCAAAACAAACCGTGTTTTAATACGCCGGCCAATATACTTCCCCCCCATTGCTTTTTTCTAAGTCCCTAAATCAAAAATTTATTTTGCCCCCGCACAAATAAACCTTGAAAAAAATTAAAAAATAAATTAAAAAAATTATAAAAAAAATGTTATAACATTTTTTTAAAAATTTTAGTTTTAAGCATATGGGTTCTCGTTCATTGAAACCAAAGTCCACATGTTAATATTTTTTCCTTTAAAATTTTGTCTGAAATAAGCACATAAATTAAATTTTTATGTAAATCTGACAAACCCGGCCGTTCCCCCCCCGCTAAAAATAAGGGTTCTTTCGGAAAAGTTTTCATGAAATTAAAAAGAAACAAAATTTTTTTAAAAAAATTGATAAAAAAGGGAAAGATTGATAATTGGTTTATCAGGGTAAAATTTTTGGCCCGGGTTATCAATTTTATTTTTAAAATTGGGGGAAATTAGCTAAAAATAATTCGTTTTTAAAAAACATTTTTCACCCAAAAAAAAGCAGTATCTGGATGGTTTCTTCCCCTGTAACAAAATGGGTTAGCAAATTTGGAAAACCTCGGTAAAAGTATTTCCCAAACCCGGAATAGTTTAGTCGCCCCCCCGCAAGCTGAAAGGTTTTTTTGTAAAATTTAGTTCAGCCTCGCGCAGGGTTAAAAGTTTTGATAATAAGCTGGTAGAGGGGCCTATATGAAATCTTTTTTAAAAAAAAAATTTTAAAATTAAAAAGATATTTTTTTTTTTACATTTATTTTTTCCCTTTTAAAAAACTTTTAAATAAAAGGAAATACAAGGGAAAAAATAAGGGAAAATTTATTTTAACATTATTTAAAAATTTTTCACCGTATATTTTAAAAAGTAAAAGTAAAAAAAATTTTTTAGAAATAACCCAAAAAAAACATAAATAAATAAAATTTCCCGAAAACTTTCTTGCTCCGTGTTTTCCCAAAAAGCAACGAACCCCCAATTTTGGGCTGGGATTTTCCCTTTTTTCCTACAAATTTTTTGGGCGTCACACAGTTCTGGGTCTCCCAATTTAAACAAAATTTTTAAGGGCTCTCACTAGGGGAATGGGGTACTTTTTAAACCTGCACCACCCTGACCAATCTCTTTTTACGAAATTTACCAAGGGAAAATTTTATTTTGTTAAACCCCTTTTTTTAATTTTTTGTTTCAGAGTCGGTTTGATTCGTATTTCCCCAAAAAGAATCTGGGGATTTTAAAATTACAACTTTAAAAATAGTTTTATATATTATATTCTTTTTATTTTTTAAGCTTTGGGGTTGTGAAACAACCTTTTTATTAATTAAAATAATAATAATTTCTTAGCTACAACCCGTATTGCGTTATGGGGAGGAGTAAAAAGGCGTGACCCTGAAAAAGTAGGGCTGAACCCACGGGCCTTGGGGAGAGTGGAACCCCCAAACTAATTAACCCCTTTATTTTCAAATTTTTTAAAACAAATTTTTTTCCCAAAATTTTTTTCCCGTTTCATTAAAAATAACATAAATAAAACTTACAAAAAAAGACACTTTCCCACAAAATTAAAAGCCAAAAAGTAGGGTTTTAACGTTGGGCGTACGTCTTTTTCCCCCAATTTTAAAAAGGGCGATTGATGATATAACAAATACCCAAAAATCGTTTTTTCAATTTTTTAAAAAAAGGTGTTTTTTTTTTTTTTAAAAATTTAACTTGGGTTTTCTTTTAAACAATTTAAAACGATTTACGAAAAATGTCTTTTTAATTTTTCAAAACAGAAAAGAAAAAAAAAAAACCCCAAGGGTTAATTTGCCTTTTATAATTTATTGAAAAAAAGCCCAAATTTAAAATTTTCCCTTTTTTTAACCCCAATAAATTTGGGGAGTAACCCGAGATGTTAATATGTCTTGAGTAAAAAGTTTAATTTTTTAGTTTTAAAAATATTAAAAAATTTTAAATAAGTTTTATTAAAAAAATCGAAAAATATTTGTTTTTATATTTTCTACGCTAAACCATATTCAAATTTTCAAGATATTACAAAAAATTAAAAAAAATTGGTAAATTCCTTAGTCACCCGTAAAAAAAAAAAATTTAAAAATTTCGAATTTGAGCGTTGCCAAAATTTGAAATTTAATCCTTTTATTTTCAAAAAAAAACAAATTTTGATTAGATATATTTTATCTATTTTTCTTTTTTAAAAAAGAAAAAAATTAAAAAACGAAAAATTTACCTTACCCTTTGTTAAGATTTTTTCATGAAAACAAAAATTCTCCTCAAAACAAATTCCCTTTCATCTTGAAAAAAGGGTTTTTTTAAAATTACAAACCCCCTCTTATTTAAATTTTTGAAAATACCGTTATCCCAAAAAAAATCCCTTTTATTTTAACTTTTTCCGTTTAAAAAGAAAAATATTTTTTGAAAACACGGTAATTTTTTCATTTAAAAGGCATTAAATTAAAAATTTTAAATGTAAAAATTTTATTGGGTTTAAATTAACTGACGAGTAAAATTTTCTTTTATTTTTCCCTTGGTTAATTTTAAATGATTGGTTGATTGGGAAATGTTTAAAAAGTCCCGGGTTTTAAATTTTCATTACTTGTTAATTTTGGGTTTTTAAATTTTTGGTCGAGGAAACAAAATAACGGGTTTTTTTTTTCTCAATTATATAATCGTCAAAAAACCCTTTGACCAGGGCACATGTTAAATTCCCCCTTATTAAAACTTTTTTTCTCTATTTTTAGTAAAAATTTTTTAATTGGCCAAATTTTACAAAATCCGGGTGAAATTAAAAGGAAAATTTAAAAGTCTTCTTAACCCTTTTACAAAAAAGCCACAAAAAAATTTTTTAAAAAACATCGGGGGAAAAAATGATACAATGAGATCTGTAAAGTTAAATTTTTACATCAGGTTTATACGCGGGGAAAGAAACATGGAAAAAGGGAAAAATTTTTTTTCAAGAAACGTGTTTATAGATATTATTTTTTTAAACCCAAATTTTGAAAATTTAAAAAACATTTCAAACCTTCAAAAATTATTTTTCATGTAGAAAAACGTGTTTCTTATGGGGTTTAATTTTAAATACAAGATTAAAAAAATTTTCTATTTTAAGTAATTTCCCCAAATTCTATCCAAAAAAAAACCCAAAAAAACAAAAAAAAATGATTAAAAAAAAACCCCTATAAATTTTTTTAAACGTTATTTTTTTTTTTGGATAGAAATTTTGGGTTTTCCTTTCGCCCTTTAAATTTTTTTTTTATAATTTGGTGTCCCCGAGAATTTTTCCAAAACTATTCCTTTCATTTTTTACACTTTTTAAACAGTAAGACGTAATTGTGCCCTTTTA
>NW_026861819.1:0-38753 GCF_026571515.1 Ruditapes philippinarum | reverse complement strand
GAACCAAGAAGATCACAAATGAAAAAGGTCAATATGTACAAATCAGCAAGTAATATGAAAACTTCCAGATTTTAAACAAGAGGCGATGAAAAATTGACCTATTAAGTTTATTTCTGACGTATAATACAATAGGTAATGGATGCTTATTAATCATTTAGCACCTCAAACTCCCTATTTAAAATTTTAAATTATATTTGTTACGTGTGTTTCTCCAGTAAACAATAAAATGTTTCAACGAAATCCGTAATGTTTTCCAGTAACTCCGTGACAGTTCTAATAATAATTCATGACAAGTTATCATAAGAACTCGATCGTTTGTGTCACAGTTCCTCCCCCGTGCATATGAAGACTTTTCTTTCCTGTTATAATTTGGGTCCTGGTGGGCTCCTTGCCGGTAGTCCTGTGTTGCTGTGGCGTGTAGGGTGCCTCTCCTTGATGATATTGTTAATCACATTTCAGTTGATAAAGCAGTATACAAAGTATTAAGCCATAACAGTGAAGGCTAAATAGTACAATATTAGCACAAAGAGTAACATGGAAAAAACATTTCCTTGCAAAATGCAAAAGAACTTGTTTTTTCTATACCAAATCGGTTTGAAACACAACGACGCATTTGTCGTCTTGTTCATTTCATTAAATAGTCCAATTTGTTTACCACTGAGGTTGATTGTTCACACTAATGACTTGGGAGATATTGATTTCCTATCAATTGTTAGACGGAAGAGTGGCAATAACAAGCTTATGTTGACAGGTAAAGGACATACGTGATGCTTAATTAAAAGGATACTTTTACATATCATGATGTCCATCTATATCTAGCAAGCTTGATTTCAAATAAGGTTGTTCAGTACGCTTCTCTGATATATCAAAATTACAGTTATAGTTTGTGACATTCGAATCATGCCTCTCGTAGGCACTGTCATTCTATTTCGAGTTTCAGAATTGTAAGTGAATCTGATATAAGATGCAAAGAGTTCCATTTCTTCTTAAACAAAATCAATTTCAGCATATATCATACACATTTAGCTACCTACAATCATGAATGTGTCTGTAATTTGTTTGAGCAGGGAGCTCCTTGATGCTTTAGAATGTTTTATAACTTTTAGTGGAGTTCTAAGTCTAACCGACACAACATTAATGTCATGTAATAACTGGCATTGTAAAAGTCGTCCTTATTTAGTTCTTGAATAAGTGATTGGTGCAAAATAGTGTTACGACTCAAATCGAGGGAAACATCATCATCATTGGAACTTTACAGCTAACAACCCTCGTTATGTATACTCTCATCTTCTGTTATAATTTTTGTTTTCACATTTTTGTTGTAATGTTTACTCATGGGTCAACATAATCGTTTAAATCTAAAATAACTTTACACAAATCTGTATTTAAACTGTATTTTATTATAGTTTGACGACTATTTGATCGATATAGAATATAAAGAAAGCAAGTCTCAAGACAGGGAATAAAACATTTTTTCTTAAAACAGGGAATGAAATAGATATACTAAAAACATGGAGGTAAAACACCTTTTCTTAATACAGGGATATACTTAGTTCAAAGGACAGGGACTAAAAACAGATTATGAAGTCAAGGGAAAAATAGGCATTGTGATAACGAACGACAGAACAAATTAAAAAGATATTTCTAAAGACAGGTTATAAAAACAATTTCAAACAATTGGAATGAAATATAATATAAACATAGGAAATAAAAGAATATAGAGACAATGTCAGATAAGACTTAGCTGCATGTATACAACGATAAAAATGTTATATTATGTTGACTTAAATAGTGTCAGTTAATTGTCGCAACAAAACTATTTGGAGAAAAAGTAATCCCGCACAATAAAAATTACATGAAAATTGAAGATTCGGTTCGATTGAGTCTGTACATGAAGGATATTAGTTTAAAAACTTTAAAAAGGTAATTATGTGTAATTGGATATAAAGATAAGACACTAAGACACTTTGAAAGACACTTTGAATGTAAAACATTTAATACCTCACGTTTTATTAATAAAACTATAAAAGGCTTATCTATTGATATTTTTTATTTTCTTGACCCGCAGTTACAATTTTATTAAGCAATCGGGAGAGTTTCATCACATTACCTTTTTGCATGTAGATAGGTGATGGTATTATCACCCCTAGAGATAAAACAAATTAATTGACAACTGCCTTTATAAAAATCACCATTCTCAAAATTGTAAAACTAAAGTCTCTTAGCCGTTTCTTAGAAAAAAAAACGCACTTATCAGGAATAGAAATTTCAGGATAAGATACAGTCATCCCACATTGCAGGAAAGCTTTGTTTGGTTTTAATTGGCACAGCGAGCAATTTATCAAAACATCAGACCTAAGAATATACACGTTATGTCGTGTTACTGTACTTAAAGTGGTCTTTAAACTGCAACTATAATAGCATACAGGACAAATTATGCTTTGTTCCAAACGTAAAAGACGACATTTTGAGTTATATCTAAAATGATGACAAATTATGATGGGTACAAAAATTATTTGGTTTTGAAAATATCACGGTAAGAAATTGTCCTCCCTAAAATGATTTGACATATTAACATACAAGTTTCAAAAGTGTGTTAGGTGTTTCAATATGTAAATAAAACGTTGACAAGCTGGTGACCCTGCAGCTCAATACGACTTATAGATGCAACATGAGTGAAAACATTTATCTTTATTACACCTCTGAGATGGCTTTTGTTTGACCGTCAATCCTGTACACTTTACATTGTTTCACAAAACAACATGTCTTAAGAGTTTAAATTTTGTTTTGTTATATTCTCTGGGTTAATTGAATATTAAGTCTCATTTAAATCATAATTATTACATGGCACAATGAAGGCTTTCTTTTCGATAAATGTGGTTAATGAATTTACAGTTGTAGCACAATATTCCATATCTGTATTTTTGAAACAAGTAGCAAGTCTGTATGTATTTTATCAATACAATAAGTTGTTCATATATTGCGTACTGATTAATTAGGGATTCCGATTTTCTGATATCTAAAATCATTCCGTTATCATACCGGACACGTTTAATACATCCAAATATTTAACAAGGGGAGAGGAGAAAAAAAGCCGGACGCTAGTATAATAATTTATTTATTTATTGTGGGAATCCTTGGTCTTGAAAGGTCAGACCCCTTTTATGATATGTTTACTGCCATTCAAAATAGAAATCAGGGAGAACAATTTTAAGAAGAGCAAATAGCGTTTTTAAATTTCATTAATTGTTTTGCTTTAGCGGGCATGAAATGAAAGTTAATTCAGACAAAGTTTATGGAAATAGTACTCTGATCTTGCCGTCATGCAACAACAATATCAGAAGTCACGTTGCTGCAGTAAAAACAATTATTAAGCTTACGTATGGACACAATTGTAAGCACTTGCTCATTACGTCACATTTGCGTCATGAATGTTGACCAATGTTGGCCATTAAAAGTGGTTTTACCTCTATAAACGAAGTTACTCGTAGAGCTCGTTGCACAAAACGTACTACTTAAGTAGTATAGTATTTTGAATAAGTCAGGAATTTGTGACTAGAGTTCCTACCAGATGGCAGGAGTGTAACTAAGTCTAGTACCGAAAATTGGTACTTTTGTTAGTATGCTCCAGCATGCGTGTAGTGTTTCTTACCTTAGCAACATAGTATATAAAAACGTTATCATCATGTTCCTTACAATCTGAGTATTTTGAATTTCGTAAACGTGTAACAAATTACTTAGGAATAATTAATTTGCCTCTCTGAAAAACACAAACAGTACATATTCAATGTTTATTATGTATATATAAATGATTAAAACGTCATTCATAGATATTTATGATACAGCCGCTATAGAATCCACGTAATTGTGAGAAAAAAATGTTAAATTAAAAAATAAGTTTATCATAAGCATGTAATACATTTTTGTATAAAATAATGCTTATAAACAAATTCAGTTTTGAAACAATTGAGCGATATTTAACAAATTCGCTGCTGTTTAAGTTCTTATACATTTGTTCAAACGTATTTTTATAAATATAGCTTTATACTAGATATTTGACAAGACAAGATCGTGTAGTTAAGATCAAACGTTTTGGCGTAATCTTGATAAAACGAGTTTGTACGATTCTGACACATGATCTGATAATATTTTCATTTTTGTTCGTGCCATAAGTTGTTGCTGTTACTCATTATTTAGACTTAATTCAGTTTTGCCATCCATTTCTCATTTCATTTTATGTGTACACGCAATACTCCAAAGAAGACATAAT
This sequence comes from Ruditapes philippinarum, assembly GCF_026571515.1. NCBI lineage: Eukaryota > Metazoa > Mollusca > Bivalvia > Venerida > Veneridae > Ruditapes > Ruditapes philippinarum. Next base: position 34,483 of record NW_026861819.1, on the reverse strand, counting down.
TATAATGTAACATAACATTTTCAAAGAGATATTAATTGATTCTGTAATTCTTTATTGTTGAAGCCAAACATATAGTTAATATAGCTACTAGTATACGTTTTGGTGAGGAATGATTTATTTAAATAACAATGCGACATTTTAACAAAAAAACATCTGATGAGAAAAAGATTTCAACATCATGTCAAACCACATGTAAAGAGGACCAAAGCTGCGTATATATATAAATGTAAAAAGATCTTGAAGTTTGAGTTTCCGTCTGATTTCTGCATTTAGGAACGCTTTTGTATATTTTTGAAATATTGAATGTATTTACCTGATGCTTTTATACCTCTTGACGAAAGCCATTAAAATAGTTTATTTCGTATTTCATATTTATTGTTAGTTTTAAATTCTTACTTTCAATCTCTATCAATTCAATATAGACTTTAAAAATGGAAGGTTTGTTATACCATTTATTATTATGTTGATAGTAATTAGTATCATATATGCCGACAAACCAACTGAAATATATAGCAGAAGTCGATAATGTGAAACACATCATCTGATATATAAAAACCATAAATTGTTCAAACATAATATTATCATTCATCATATAAGAGCTCATTCTTAATCAATAGAGCTCAATTAACTTTTTTGTCATGATAAATGTTTAAGAATATCCAATTTTGATACATTTCTATAGAGTTTGTTATCAATATTTCAAATACTTATATGCCCATTTTAGATTAACCATATTTGAAAAAAGACATGATTTTGTGGCTTAAATACTTGCGGAACATCTTCAATAAACTGCCTCTATTATATAGACCTTCGCTTTGTTCAACTTTTTACTTTGCACTGGTTCAGGTGCATTTTTATGCTTTGCACCAACGGTTATCTTGTTTTATCAAGTTTTCAAGTCCTAGTTGGAAATATCAAAGAGATACTTGTAAATGTATCGTATTATTATTGCCCCGTGTAAACCTCAAACATGTTCGGATTATATAACCGACAGACACTTAGAAGCTCTGACATACTTAATCTACAAATTGTCAACCTGTTATTGATGAGGTTAGATAGATAGGTGGAGTATATGCACTCATAAAAAACTGAAATGATTATAATTCTAACATATCGAATTGTATGTGTTTAACAACAACAAAAAATAATAGGCAAAAGGCAAAAGCAAGAAAAGGTAACAAAACTGCGTTCTACGAATGTAAATATATTGAAGCTGATTTAAGGAAAACTGAGTTTTAACTCATATGTCAATTCCTTTCAAAGAAACCTGAAATGTTTTAAAATGAAAGAATGTAACTCTTAACTCGTAACAAAATACATGCAAATGAATAGTAATATTGCTTATAGTATGCAAAAAAAACTATCAAAGGTAAAGATAACATTAAAATAAGAATAAAATGTTATTTAAACTAACATGCGTTACAATAAAAATAAGTGTAATATGTTCTAGGTATCGTATAATGCGAAGCATAAACGTTCGTCAACAATATGACAATATCGACAACAAAATCAAGCAGTTAATCTTTTTATAAAAAATTATCTCATACAATCCTTTAAAAATTGAATTCACAAATAATAAACTATACATTTAGTGTTGTCCATTTCTCAGCTTGAAGTACAAGCCTTCTGTATTGATAGAATTCTCAAAGTGGAAGTGAGTCAGAATTGGTTTCCAGTGTGCCCAATTTAAACACAAGACAGTTACTTTCAAAACCTTTACAGTTTCAAGTTATGTATTGCTGGACAGTTCTTTCGTAGCAAAGACAACATGATAAATTGGTGATTATTTTTATGTGCGTTTTTCAAATAATTAAGGAAACAGTTTTATTTTTCCTTTTTTGAGGGACATTGATAAAATCCCTGTCACACTGGGCTGCGAATGTGAGCGACAAACTTGCGAACGGCATTCGCGAGATAGTTTCAAAAATGTCTATTTCGTCGCACGAGTCGCATGCCTTCGTCTTCTTGTCGCTTGATTTTTCAACATGTTGAAAAAATTCGTGCGACTAAATTTCTTTCAAGGTATTCACAAAATCATCGCATAGATCGCGAACCAATCTCAAACCGATCTCTTTGTGGTTTCCATGAATTAAGCCAGCAAATAATATGATGTTGGACACTTTAATGTCATTAAGAATGCTTAAAGACGAAGTTAAGAAAACCTATTTCTATATCAACCAAGTTCCTAAAAATTTTAAATACAAAAAAAAAATACAGTCTTGTTTTCTTTACGACACAATATGAGATATATTTTTTAGAATATCGACGGCACTTGGCCCCAAACTTACAAATACATTCTCATGAGCCAATCTCAATTGATCTATGAAGAATGATATAGAATGGAGACAAGCCCCCGTTTGATTAAAGCTACCTTAAATGGAAAGGCAAAACAAAATAAAACAATCTTTTCTATATCATTTGCTGACTCTTACTATGTTTTATGATATTATTCATATTTGGGCTATTTTCATTAATATAAAAACCAGTCCACAATTATTTTGCTAAAATTTTATTCAAATTTGGAAAGAATGCGGATGCATGTTGGCCATGCATACAAAATACATGTGTCAAGTATCAATCCGAGTTGTATAACCTTATATCAACCAAGGCCGGCCGAAAGATATGATCATTTATTTTGGCAACAACACATTTCTTTTCTGAATGGTTCATTTTATGGTCTCATTAGCCGCTACACTAAAATAGTAAACATCTCAAAAAAACGACTAACGTACCATTCAGAGAATAAATGAATTCAAAATGAAAGGCTACTTATTGGCAGATCATAATCTTTAAGGACATGAATGGCGACTTGTCCGGGTTTTTTTCTATTAGCGCCATACATACATGATAAGGTACCTGAACGTGATGGCAAGCTTTAATTGGGAATACAGTTGATGTTTTCTCTCTTTTGATTTCTAGGGCCTCCTTAATCTTCTACAGTTATGCTTAATGTCTAATAAAGTTCTGGAAAGTAGTTTCATCACTTTCTCTAGGATGCCTCATAAGCTTCTCTACATCCCATACTTAGGTGCCATCAAAAGTCATAGATAGTTTCACCCATTACTCCTCCATTTCTTGATCTTCTTTTTCTTTGCTCTCTGGCTTTTGTCGTGGCTTTTGGCCCACAGCAGCAACAATGAGACTTCCTGAAGCCTTCAGCATTGGCGTCTACAACCAAATTCGGGTTCTCATCCAATGGTTGATTCATCTCAAATGATGTCTGACCGTTGAAATTTGAGTTTGCTTTTATTTTGTTTGACTTTTCTCATTTCTTTATTGCATTTTATAACTGTCGTGCGATTTTTGTATAAAATTCGCACGTAGTTCGCAAACATGCGAAACAGATGACAACAAGAGCACCGCGGAGCATTATATGCCAGAATGTGTTTTTTAGTATGGATGAAGCATTTGTAAGACATAGGAATTAAATAAAGTATCAATAGGGGTCTTCTACCCAATAGTGACAACCATTCTATAAAGTTTGAACACTATGGGCCGAATCGAAATTAAGTTATGCTCCGGAGTTTGTTTTCAGTTTTAAGGTAAAAGTGACCTTGACCTTTGACCTTGTGACCCAAAAATCAACAGGGGTCTTCTACCCAATATGGACAATCATCCTATGAAGTTTCAATATTTTGGGCCAAATAGAACTTAAGTTATGCTCCGGAAATTGTTTTCAGTTTTAAGGTAATAGTGACCTTGACCTTTGACCTTGTGACCCCAAAATCAATAGGGGTCTTCTACCCAATATGGACAATCATCCTTTGAAGTTTGAATAATGTGGGCCAAATGGAACTTAAGTTATGCTCCGGAAACCAATTTGCTAACGGACGGACGCCAGGTGGTATAACATAATTTGCCCGAAATTCTTTCTGTCATATAAAAATGCCTCGTGCGATGGTCGTGCGATATTCTCGCGACATATTTGAGAACTCGCAGGATTGTGTACGACATTCGCGCAACATTTTGGCGGCACACGCATTCATATTGTTAACAGAAAAACGTGAAACCCCAATTGAGTTTTGTCGCTTAAATTAGCAAAATTATGCTAATATTTATGTCTCAAACAACTCGCGAGGAGTCGCAGTTCAGTGTGACAGTACCTTAAGGTTTTCTAAATTCCTTTATTGTTCGACACATTTTTTACTTTTGCAGACTTTTTTTTGTATCGGTATACACATTTGTGTGATATTGTAAATATAATTATAACTGTCTTCATTTATCATTATTGTAAATTTAAAGCTTTCAAAATCGACTATTGTTTGTACTATAAATACGAAAAAGAGAACTTGTTCATGTATGTAACTTTATAATATACATGTATATTTATATTTATTCCTTGTGTGGAAAGATTGATAAATACATAGGTCACAGTTCATACAGTAATATCTTGACAGGTAATTGGTATGTAACCTATAACAATTCGGAATTGTCAGCCGAATGTTGGTCAATGAAAGCATGCATTTTTTTCCAAAATGATTGTTTGTATTACAAATGTTATTTTAAACGGAAATAAATCAACACTGTCTGAAAAATATGCAAATATGCTGTCAAGCTTGACGATCTTACATTTCTTAGTAGATTTCATTAAAATGCGCACGATTAATAATCGAATGAATAACTTGTATATGCTATGAAAGGAACGGGATATGCTAGTATGTTATGGCAACAGATAATTGGATGGGCAAAATAATACCCGCAATGTTTGCATATTATAATAAGCTTAATATAGTGAAGGCAACCTGAATATGTGCCGATTGAGAAATTAATTATATGTTCTTATTTTCATTTCATTAAATAAATGTGTAAAAAATAAAATGTATTTTTTATTCAACAAAATGCCAGAGACTAAATGTTTTGCATTGGTTTATTCTACGTCCCGTTTCCCTACAAAAGTCTTCATTTATATTTAAACTTAACCTGTCGTTTGATTAATAATTGACTTCTCCTCTGTCCCGTTTTGACCCGTAGTCTTTCACTACACGACAATATCAAATATGTTCAAGGTTCGTAAGTTTCAAGCTTAACATATTTAATTTATAGTTACTGAAGTGTATAATACAGAATTATTTTAGAGTAATCAATACGAAAATTTTATCAGTATTACAGCATAGGTTTTCGATTTTGACTCGTTTTCAAATAAATACCTCCCAAGAAACTATTGAAACAGAAACAATATCACGAATCAATGCATAATAGAAATAATCATAACAGAAACACACATGAACACAAGAATGTTGAAATTGCTGTTGATTGCCAATTTATAACATATTTACAATATGTATGTGTACTAACCAAGGATTGTTTACCGCGTGGGTTGCAACCTCGTTTCCATAAGCAAGAAAATATTCACGTATTGCTGAGTACTGGTGGTTCAAAGAACTAAGTCAGTAGTGTAGTCAGTAGTGTGTCTATAAGCTTATGGCTTCCTAGACAATAGAACACGAGTACATTCTGTAAAAACGAAATATGGGAAACAAATCTTAAATATATATTTCTTGGAGAGAAGTTGATTTAAAGTAAACTGTAGTTTAAACAGACAGAAAACGAAAATGGTTATGTTATACTTACATATGTTACAAAATAATTACATATCCAAGCTTTCAAAAAAGAAATGAATATTGATTTCTGTAACTTGCTATACTCTAACAATTTAATTTTCTTTCAATCTCCTACTAAAATATAAAATATTTCAAGGTAATGCGCTTTAGTTTCCTGATACATTGTTAGATTTTGTCCTATTGTAATTGAAAGATGTCCTGCTTGTTCCATCAAAAATTCAATTTGGATTGACAATATCTTGACGCTTAAATCAATTTAACATGTTGTGTTATAGCCTTTTACGGAACATTACCATTTTACGACAACAACAATTTATTTTCTCATAAAAAGTGACACAAACAAGAACCTTTAGCAAAAATTGATGCCTTATATTATCTTGTTTTATATAAATAATTCATTAAATTAATGACGTTTTTACAGTCCAGGTAGAGACAAATAGACATCTGTCTTCTTTGTACAATTATTGAAATTATATGGTTTGCCGTCTATGAAATGCTTTGAGTAAAATCCTGATTGATACACGATTTGCCGGGGATACATGTATCATATTACCAATGCTAAAGTTGGTAACGTCAGTATTGTACACAGTTTGATAAGTTTGACCACTTACCGAATAATCTTTCTTGAAACTTTATACAAAAACGATTATATAGTATAATAATTCTCAAACCCATTTAAAATATCGCCTTTACGGTAGCATTACCATAAATGTATCGAGGACATGGTTATTTTTCTCGGAAACGATTTAACAATGTATTATTTAGATCGGTCGTAAGTCAAAGTGTGTTTTCATAGACAAATGACTTTATTGAAACTGATACCATTTTAGTCTGTAAAATATGTTTATCTCTCACCAAACTGGCTGTAACTCGCACATTTTCTTAAATGTCCACAATAAGAGCACAAAAAAGGTATATTTGTTAAAAAAGGATGATAAATCAATCTTCTTACGGTTGCTATTCTTAAGTTTCAGCAAAAATATTAGGCTATTTGTCTGCGTTATTAAAATAACATGGATTAAAACTACCGATACAATATTAGTTGGTATATAAATATATCGATATTTCCACCACAACAAGTAAATCAATAAAATTAATCATCGAGAAAATGGCAGAACAGTTGTCAAAAGAATAAATACATGAGTTAAAACCGACAATTTATATTCCTTAAAACAATGATGTCGTTGGTTTGAAACGTACTTTGGTCAAAACCGTGTTTTATCATATGTCAACACAAGTGAGCGGCTATGATAAATATAAGTTATAAGAGCTTGTTCAACCGCTGGCGATGATTAAATATTATATTGTAATCAGAATAACGTTTTGATTAGCGCACATACAATTTCAGATAAAAATTAAGATCGTTATTCATGTGTATATGAATGTTTGGTTCTTTTTTGTCTGACTGTACACTAACTGAATGTTTCTCTTAACATAATAATATTCCCGTAACCGCTAAATTTTCCTTCTCATCAAGATATCAGCAGAGTTATGATAATATCTTGTTCATTTCTCATTTATCACTCGGGGACACGTTCTTATTGATTCATTGAAACAAAACCACGAAACACCACGAGGAAAACAGATTCTTTTCACCCAGCAATTATTCACATAGCAATTATCACCTCCCCTGACTGCCATTTTGAGCATCATTTCCAATATATCATATGCTTGAAATAAGATAAAAACTTCTCATAATTCGATCATATTTATGAAAACTGAAAATTCTTTTTATACATTTTTACATATTCGTGCTATAGTGATATATTTATACGAGTATATTTCTTCTTATTTATAAAAAGAATTACATTATTAAACTCAATCAGCGGTTTATATTTATTTTTGATATTATACTTTTCATATTTTTCCGAATATTGACGCCCAAAACAAAAAATGGCTACCACTTTTGGCAAGAAGGTAGATATAGTAAAATTGGTACATGTCCTCTTTTTTTTGGAATATAATCAAATATAATTTTATGTAAGTGGCATACTTAAAGAATGCATACAGCACATCACTATGGTTATATTTCTGTATTTATTCAAAATACACTTACATGTACTTTTTATTAAAGATTTTTTAGATGCTTTATATATTTGACATACATAAGATTTAATTTATTTTATATCATCAAATCAAATATAAGTATTAAATTACTCAATTAAAATTCTAGAAAATATGTTTAATGCGTTGCGTTTATTTTTGAAACATGGATAAATAATTCTTAAAAAAACTTTTATATCTTTCGTAACAAAATGCCCACTTCTTACAGTGCCAGTGTATAATAAATGTATTCATAGGTCGGTCTACAATCACAAACTTATTGTTCTTATGAACACATTTCCCAGAAACAGAAAATAGACAACTAACAATGAATCTGCAGAATATGATTATAACCCGTCTCATGATAAACATGCTTACACCCCTTCTCTACTATAAAGAATATCTGTCGTCACCTTTTTGTACTGATAAAAGACACAGATAGGTCAATATTTCTGTTTTAGAAATATCCGCATTCATGACAACCATTACTAGATTGAACTCTGACGGCTGATTTCTAAAGTAAAATATTTGGTCGATGAATAACAAAAAAGAGAGAAAAATATATGGAAAAAATTGTGCATGCTTTGTGCTCATTTGTGAAACGTGGTGTCAGTACTTTTATATCATTTGTGAAAGAAATAGACATTCCTTTCATTGTATTATATAATCTCTACAGATATCATCCCAGTGAAACAGTGTTCACATTGTATTCTTACAAAGAAATTAATATAGGCTTTAACAATTTTGATGACAATTGAATAGCGCCTTTCCCGCAAATGAGTGCAAAGCGCCTACAAGTTTCTGTACGAAAATGAATTTGACGCTAGTTTCTTTTTATAAAGCATACATTTTAGTTCAAATTTAGACACAGTGATATGTCCCCCAAATTGCTGAGGTTAAACTATACAAACATTATTCCTATTTCTGACAGACCTCTTTTGTCTTAAATTTTTGTGTAAAACCAAAGTAATCAGATAAAAATACTAAGAAAGCAAATCTATAATTTGCAGTTTTATTAGACATTGCTACCTAGCTTCCTATAGATTTGAAATAGTTTAACAAAGATGATGTTCTTGCATATTTTAGTTATTTCGAAATGTTTTTACAATGGAATTTGCTAGTTCTTGAATATAGATTACATCTTTAAAATGGATTTAAAGCAGGACGCCTCAAGATTCATGCTAGTTTTCATGAAAATTGAGAAAATGCATAGAAAAGTAAAATATTTTGAAGTGAACAAAGATTATAATTTCCACATTGCAAACAGCACAACCCATGTAAAAAAATCTGGAAACAAAGTAATTCCTCGAAAGCATTAATCACAACAAAATTACAAGAGAATTTCAGACTCGGTTTGATTGAGCCTGTACATGAGGAATAATGAATATGTGCAACATCCCTCACGCCCCCTAGCACCGGTTGAGCGGTACTCAATTCTCAATCAACAAAAAGAGCTCAAAATATGCAAAATAGCCCTTACTGTGTTACTAGCGCAGTAGAAATATGGTTGAAAACACTGCAAAATTGGTCACTTATAATTTATTCAAAATAATAAATTATGTTGTAAAACTAAACTATATAGTCATTTTTATATGTCTTTTATCGTATATATACATGTATATTCTTTGGCAACATAACAGTTATAAAGAACTTTAATACCATTTATGTCTGAGCAATTTGTAATGGTTTAACAGTTAAGAATGTATGAAATACAAAACACATTGTCACATATCGTTAATTTAATTATCTAATCATGTAATTATTCAAAGCAGTCTAGAGTTATATGTTACTGATAGCAGGCAATTGACCTATTCCTTTATTCTAAGCGTTCTACAGCGCCACAATTTGGACAAGAAAGTATAATATTGGTTACGTTTAATTTTGCCATAAATATTAACCAGTTAATTGTGATTTTAATTGTTCCTTATTAAAGTAATGTGTTATAAGTAATCTATTTCTGTTTATGTTTCTTTCATTTTAAGCAGGGGTTCAACATCTCCCTTAGCAAAAACATATATTAAACAAGAAGCAGATACAGACAGCAAAATATTCCACTAAACAGGAAAAACCTTACAAAATGAGATAGTCCACCTGTACACACTGGCATTTATAAGTTATTTAAGGGGACACAACTTATATATGAAAGCTATTCACCTATGAAGATTCATATGGATGATTTTTCAACATGTTGTTACACAATAGTAATACATTCTATGTGAAATTTCAAAACAAACATTTAGGAAAATATGTGGTTGACTTATGTTTGAACATACTGTAAATAAAACTTATAAACAGTCCAAACTTTAGACTACTTTTTTGTGCTTCTAATCTTGCTAACAAACCAAACAAAATTGACTCTACCACAAACACTTAAATGTCATATATACACAACTTAATAGCTTGCAGAAACTTAAAATCGTCTCAACCGGTATGTTTCACGCGCACGCCAAGTACACATTGTTTTTAAGTGCCATTGTATGGGTTGAAATTGTGCATTCGTGCCTAGTTTCATCACGACGACGTCATTCTTCAGAATAAAATTAGTCGTGTGTAAAAGAATAATGTTAGTACCGCCGATTTATACATGTTTATTATTTAGTGTGTAGCTAAACCGTGTTTTAAACATTGTAGCGCCACAATAAGGATAATGTTATTTGTTTTGCGTTATAAAGTGAAATGTTTTTGTGAGAAGTATTACCTAATGGCAGGCTTAGAATGATAAAAACACGTTTAAACTGTACATAATTTTTGTTCTAATATCCTATACTTGTAACCGTGTTTCTTCAATTGTAAAGCAGAAGGCACATTATATGTTTGTTATTGTTTAACCTTCAGGACAGCATATGAGAATAAAACATTTGTGTAACCACATGGTCAAAGACACGTGTATCACTACCACTTTAGTGACTCCGTAAAAAAGGTAGTGCAGGACTCACATTATATATTTTTAGCAGTCAGTTCTAGTCTGTCTTTTTAAAAATTTTATGTAAGTACATGCAGAGACTTTTAAAGAAACTGTTTTTTTACTTGGCAAACATTTTTCCCAGTGGGCAACGGAGAATTTTAATAAAAATAAAAACCCGATCCCTTTTTGGTCTTGATACGTGTAAATATTTCATATCTGGTATATATTAAGGGAAATTTAAAATCAATTCCAGGTCAAATTAGTGTCATATAATCCGAGAAATCGAATTTCTCTTACCACTGGTAATTTTTTCTCCGGTATTTTTTCGACTTATCTTATCAGGTGTACGGTTCCATACCGTGACTATAACCTCGTGTATTACTCAGTCTAATAACGAGAAATAATCTTCAATATCATTCTTGTGAAAACCTTTAACTATTGATTATTATTTAGAAACAAATAATAACATTCAGCTAAATACCACACAAAAATAGTTGTTGCTACTCATAATGTTTAAAACAGTATTAAAATGTAATTCAATCAAATTTAAAGATTTTCTGTGTCATATTCCAGCTTAGCGTCGTTTTGAATAAAAAACACTTTAATCGTTTTAAATGAGAAATTGTCTTTAAAAATTACCCCGGTGATGTGTTTTTGCTGGAAATTTTAAATTATAAACTATTCTTATTATGTAACTTTTATTTTGTTAGACTTAAAAATGACATTTTTGTTTTTAAAAAGACATTATGCCCATTCAAGGGTATATATCGAATATTAACATTTTGCCATAATTCTAAAGCAAATTTATATTTTATCCTTAACATTTTCCAGTATTAACTGTTGGTCATAGTCAATCATTTTAAATATTTTGTTAATTCATTTCAACTTGACAATGAAAATATTGGCATGATGTCACTTTTAACACAATAAAAAGTGAAAACGGATATGAGGGATTCATAAATAATGTTAAAAGAAAAAATGACTACTTAGGTATGATTTAACGACTTTTAGTTCCCATACAGATGACAGTACCTCAAGTATTGAGTTTATGCATTAAGAGGGTACAACATTAAGTAATCGATTAGGGATTTAGATAGAACTGTGACAAACATTTCTGTAAGTAAAATTATCGCTCCTTTTGTAAAAAAAAAAGTCTGCAAAACCTGTGACATTATTATAAAGTATTCTGACTGGAAGATCACATTAGAACCTGTGGACCATTTTGTGGCCAGACAAATTATCCAATGAAGTTAGTCTAGAGACGTTCAAAAATGTTAACAAGTCTTAGTTGTGTATCTTGTTTCAGTTAATGCTATTTTCATGTATCATTTGACAGATTTTTTTTTTATAAATGAGGTGATTTTTGCTTTAGAAACCATCGTCACTCAATAGACACATATAACTCCCTTTCTTAACTCTATTACAGGTTTTTAAACATTTACTTTATTGAGTAATATGTTTAGCAGTATGAACATCTTATTAATAGTATGCTCGGTATTCCAGTTTGAGTGATGATAATACATGGAAAAAAACGTATCAGTCACGACTTTTTCAGACTAAGACTTACTTTATAAAATAAACAAGTAAATGCAATCAACAAATATCTTAGCCTTATGATACAAACAATTGAATTAAAGCTTCTTAGAACTCTGTACCTCAGAACATCAGTGAAAGTAAGTTGGTATATTTGGAATAAGGAACAATTAAAATCACAATTAAATGAATGAAAATACTTTATAGGTACTTAAATCAGTAGAAACAGTAAAATATAATTCAACGCATTTTGTAAAAAAGTACTTTTCGCAACAAAAGTGTGTGTTTATAATACGGGAGGTAATTTTACTGTTAAGTAATTTTCTGATACATGACTCTTGACAAAAACATAAATCTTATTAAGCCTATTTTTAAGTTTTAAAGGAATATCAATTAGTTAGAATTTTGCTACTATTTTGCTGCCACGATAATAGAAGAGAAAACACTTCTCCGAAGATTTAATTCAGTTGGACATAGAAGCTATATCCGTACAAAGCTTTAGACGATAAAATACCTATTTCTATGGTTATTATATTTGTGTTCTTTAACGTGCATAATATTATTTGTTATTGCTTAATTACCATAGCAACATGTTCTTGCTAAAGTAATGCTTGATTTATTGAAGTTCATTTAAAGTTTTAAGCGTTACAGCGAGGCAAAGCAATTGTTGACAAACTATTTCCATTAACGTGACAAAGTTAGCAATATATCAGCACGCCAGACTGCAACTTTTCATGTCATATATTATTTGTCGATTTTGTTCATAAAAACTAAAACTAATGGACACACGCTTCATGAAGCGGGGAAACACTTTATGTTGTGTTGAATAAAAACAATTATTTTTAAAGCAATCTATAAAAGTTTGTGAAAGTTTAGAAAATATTAGAGAAGCTCAAAAAAAGACAAAACCGTGACAATAAGACACAGCGACATGGTGAAAATACTTAGTTATGTGGAGGTTAACAGGATTCATTTTCAAAATTTAGTTTATTTTATTCCGTACATATTCTCATTCAGGGCAAACGCATTCGTTATTTAAATTTGTTTAATCGAACCGAGGCTTAAAAATTTATGTAATTTTGTTGTGATTTATGCTTCCGAGGGATCACTTTGTTTCGAGAGTTTTATCTGTTTTATGGAATAATACCATTGAATTTCAAATACCATTATCTTCTACTATATATGTACATGAGATATGTTACATAATTAAAAATGAGTTATTGTTTATCAACCAAGAATGATAGTGATAACCTAGATTTTTAATCAATTAAGTCATTGACCGTTCTTGTCTCAACCTTCCTAACTACAACACAATTTGTCTTTAGCTTAAACAGTTTCGTAGGGAAATAAAACTTGTAGAGGCACTCTAACCACAAATGTTATTTTCAAGTTGAAACGAAGACTCCATTTATTTGTTTGAAACTTGTTTAATGAGTAAGAGAAATAGTTTATTGACCTTTCACAAAATAACATGCAATTGTTAATTCGTGAAAGAATATAGCCCTTTATTTAAGTCCCTGTTGTAAAATTTTGATACAGATAGTATTCATCTTCATTCGTTAAAAAGAGAATTTGATACTGAAATTTTAATGATTCATGCATAAAATAGTACAAGTTGATTCCATAAAGGACACCGAAAAAAACGGCAATTCAAATGCTGCATACTTAGTTTGATTAAGCTTGGTCATCAACCTGTTGATGATAGAATGTGCACATAGATGCATTGTTCTGGTTACATATTTTTACTTTGTCTCCTTTATTCCATAGCTTTAGTGTCTTATTAATTTGTTTAGCTTAATAAATCCTAATCAGTTTTTATAAATGTTATTTTTATTCAGTTATATACAGCTTGTACAATGTTATAATTAATATATGATTATATGCCTGAATGGGCCATTCTCTATTCTATTCTATTCTATTATGAAACATGTTTAGTAATTTAATGCAATTATTTCGGATATTTCTGCAGTCAAGATTTTTTTCTTTTTTTTTGTTTGAACCTGATTAGTTTTTTATTACATTAAATGTTGAATTTGTTTACGTTAGAAAGAACATGTTAATGTTAATTAATTTATTGTACCGCACACTATAATCTGTTACTTGAATCATAGATTGGGGACCTTTCTGTTGAAAATATGTCAGAGTTAAATCGTATACATGTACAGTGCGTTAACTGGAGTGCAGGTATTAGGCACCCGCACTTCAGAGCATGCCTATTGATTGGCTCATTTTTGCTGGGGCTTACTTATGTTGGCGAGCAAAATCATATTCCGATGCTCGCGTTCATTGATTTTTTTTCTGGGGTTACATATTGTGACAACAGGGAACGTGTTTTTATGTTTGACAATGATACGCCTCCTCGTATAAATCAGATATTCTCGTGCTTGATGCTCTTTCTATTACTAATCAATATAAATATTAAATGTTTTCATTCCTCGAAAGTATCATTTGATTGAAGTCCTTGACGAACGTTATATGAAAGTATTTTCCAAATGAATGTACTTTTGGCAGACATTTTCCTTTTTCCTTGAAGTTATTGTCTTCTTATTGGAATCATTTGATGCTGGAGGGTATTCTTTCATTATCCCTGTAATGGAGTTTTCTTGTCCCGATGGCGGGCATATTAGGATTTGTTGTTTTTTGGTCCGGCTGTTTGTCCTTTCCTCCGTTTATTTTCCTATTCGTCACATACATATTTTAAATCATAAACTTTGATATTCAAATGCAATCAAATCTTAATAAAAGGAGTGCAGTACATAAGAAATGTCACACTTCACTACATAATTTATGTGTTATTCCCATTTCCATACCTCACAGAGTTTTTTAAAAACTTTTTATGTGGTTTCTTCTTATTGAGTAGAAGTAGAATGCTTGGATAATCTACTCTTCACTTCACAATTTCTCCTTGCTGTTCCTTTTTATGTTTTGTTAGGATCTTAAGTATCCTTAAATGCTTTTTATGCCATTAATGCATGATACATTTCATAGAAACTATAAATATTCACTTGATAAAATATAGTTATTGTACAATTGTCATTTAAATGACGTCATATGAGACAAATAAGTGGGGAGGGGGGTGTCTGCGGCCGAGTGGTTAAGGTCATTGACTTCAAACCAATTGATTCTCACCGCTGTAGGTTCGAGCCATGCAAACGGATTCAGATTCTACATGTGTAGAATTTATCAAGACAGCTTACGTAACGCCATTGTTCTACTCTTGTGCCCGTTTGTGCCTTAAAAAAGTACAGACGGGCACATGAGGTCTTCTTCTACCAGTAAAGCTAGATAGTTGCCATATGACCGGTATTGGGATGCGGCCATTCAATACATTTAATTTAATCTAACCATAAATTAACAAACCGTCCCCTCACTTGAATCCTGTAATATTCATTGAGCACCACTGGGTTAGCCCAATCTGAAGAGCATATATCAGTTCCTTGCTCAAGTGAATAAGCTTGTATTTTCAAATACCGTCAATACTCAATCTAACCAAGCCTGCAACATTTTCAATATTTGCCGTTTTGAACTTTCTTAAGTGGTTGTTTTTTCACTATAAATAATTCATAATTTTTCAAAAGTACTTTTAAAAAAAACTATTTTAAGCCAGAGAGAAATTTATTTAAATATCAACTTTTATTATAAGTGACATCCAAAAAATAAGAAATCAGGATCGACAACAAAGGGCGGCGTTCAATGAACTTGCAAGAAATTTTCAGTATGTTTATTGTGTAAACTCTATATTCATCGATGCAAATAAAAATATGTCAATTGTCACATGTTTGTTTTTAAAACAATAAGGAAAATTTTCATAAAAGAAACATATGGAAAGACAATGAAACATTACGTTAAATGTATGCCGTGGTTAACCCATTAAATCATATAGACGTCTTTTCACGCCTTATCACCCCACCTTTTTGAGGCCTCAAATGGTGAAAAAATGCTCTATTAAGAGCCCAAAACACTTACTTTCGTTTAAGAAACATGATCGCTTTTTCGGCGCCATCCCCTATCAAATATATACAACAAGGGGGTTTGAAGGGGGTCAGCAGGGCCCCTCATCTCCAAAAATTGTTTTGGACTTGTGAGAGGCTAAAATGGCCTCAGGTCGACCTTAACGTAAAGTGTAACCAACACTAAATAGCGTTTGCAGCACTTTGAACTCGGTTTTGATGGAAAAAATCAGCGCAAAATAGTTATTTTTGGCAAATTTGAGATGTCCCCTCGTTGCCATGGTAAAAGGAAATTTAAGATTGTGTATGCCGTTACAAAGACTATGGTCCAGTCAACATTTGTGCCAAGTTTGTTACAGTATTAAAGCCTTTTTTGATAGTTTCATAGCAATTTGGAGCACCATTAACCGGTTTAAACTCCCCAGCAGTCATTATTATGCTGCTGACCGTTCCAAGGCGGCGCCCCTCTGTGTTCCATAGATGTATGTCTATGTTGTTTCATACTGTTTTGGTGACACTTTTGCTTGTGTCCCTTGTTGTTTTCTCGTGTACGGTAATTTTCTTCCCCCCTTCACCCCTAGTTTTTATTTCTTTTATTAACCCCCCTTTCCCCGGTCTCCTGTCCCCTTCCCTGTGCCCTTTGACTTTGTGGGTCTGTTGTTCAATCATTTATTTGTTTTCTTTTAATTCCTAATTAGTTACAAATTATTTATTATTTAGTGATTAAATTGTCCGTGCTGACTTGTGCCCTGTCCTGTTTTTGTTTGGGGTCCGCCTGGGCTCCTTGCCACTAGTTCTTGTTGCTGGGTTGTATGGGGGTTGCGTTCATTGAACGCCGCCTTTCCTTGTTGATCTTGTATATCATATTTGTTACAGGAGGCTTTTCAATGAAAACAGCCATTTTTCGAAGTAATGGGTTAAAGGAATTCCACTGTGATCAAGCGACTAAAAATATTAAACTTTGAAGTTCCTACATAGATAAAGCAGAAACATACGCAAAATGCACTTTGAAAATATGCTGAGAAATAAATTGAAAATCGTATGTTTGTGCTATTTTTAATCAAATTTGAGTCATTAAAGTAATTTTTCACGACAAGAATAATTATTCTGGAAATCTGGAAAAGCGTAGTGAGCGAATGATCTAAAAATGTTAAAATATGATAAACAAGATCAACAAGGAAAGGCGGCGTTCAATGAACGCAACCCCCACATGACCCAGCAACAAGAACCAATGGCAAGGAGCCCAGGGGGACCCCAAACAAAAACAGGACAGGGCAAAGACAGAGCACGGACAGGTTAATCATTAAATGATAATTAATTTGTAACTGATTAGGAATTTAAAGAAAATAAAAATAGGCCCACAAAGGTATATTAACACAAGATATTGTTCTAGACCTACATACTAATATAATGATATGAATCTTTTTCTTATTAAAAAATCTTATTAAAATGGCTGACCTTTGTATGTTTATGTCAATGAAGACATAATAAACAAAAGAGGTGTTGAGCTTACAGTTCATGACTAATCATGTATTTGTCTTCATTTAGTAGCAATACAACGAACTTATTAGTACTTACAGGCTTATGTAATTAAGTGTCTATATAATTGTAACACTGGTATAATGCAGTCACAAGTTCACCTGGTTTAAGCAAAAGAACAAGTTTCGTGAGCAGTTGACCTAGCAATGAATAGAAAAGTAAAAAATAAACCAAAAATAAAAAAGACTTTTAAAAGTGAAAAAGATTCATTCCTATTGTCTCACCGTTAGTGAAACTCTAATTGTTGTTTTCTCGTCTATGGTAAGTATCTTCCCTTTTGACCCTAGTTATGCCCCCACAATGTGGGAGCATATAGCGTTGCACTTGTCCGTCCGTCTGTCCGTCAGTCCGTCCGTCCGTACGTCCCGAAATCTTGTGAACGCAACTCCTCTTAAACCGGATGGCAGATTTTGCTTAAACTTACAGGGATGAACAACCTTAATGTGTAGATGGTAGTAAAGGAAGGAATTTTCGCTGCGACCAAATTTAACAGAATTATGGCCCTTTGTTGATTTTTTCATGAGATACTATGTAGAAATTTTGTGAACGCAACTCCTCTTAAACCGGATGGCAGATTTTGCTTAAACTTACAGGGATGAACAACCTTCAGGTGTAGATGGTAGTAAAGGAAGGAATTTTCGCTGCGATCAAATTTAACAGAATTATGGCCCTTTGTTGATTTTTTCACTATATACTATGTAGAAATTTTGTGAATGCAACTCCTCTTAAACCGGATGGCAGATTTTGCTTAAACTTACAGCGATGAACAACCTTCAGGTGTAGATGGTAGTAAAGAAAGGAATTTTTGCTGCAACCAAATTTAACAGAATTATGGCCCTTTTTTGATTTTTTCATTATATACTATGTAGAAATTTTGTGAACACAACTACACTTAAACCGGATGGCAGATTTTGCTTAAACTTCCAGGGATTAACAACCTTAATGTGTAGATGGTAGAAAAGGAAGGAATTTTTGCTCGTGACCAAATTTAACAGAATTATGGCCCTTTGTTGATTTTTAGTTTTCAACTTGTGGCACATGTAGTCCAAAAAATATTTGACCTAGAGTCATAAGATTGACAGAACAGTGGCGTGTGGGGGCATCCGTGTCCTATGGACACATTTCTAGTTTTTATTTATTATGCCCCGACAATGTAGGAGCATATAGCGTTGCACTTGTCCGTCCGTCTGTCCGTCCGTCCGTCTGTCCGTACGTCCCGAAATCTTGTGAACGCAACTCCATTTAAACCGAAATGCAGATTTTGCTTAAACTTACAGGGATGAACAACATTAATGTGTAGATGGTAGTAAAGGAAGGAATTTTCGCTGCGACCAAATTTAACAGAATTATGGCCCTTTGTTGATTTTTTCACTACATACTATGTAGAAATTTTGTGAACGCAACTCCTCTTAAACCGGATGGCAGATTTTGCTTAAACTTCCAGGGATTAACAACCTTAATGCGTAGATGGTAGTAAAGGAAGGAATTTTTGCTGCGACCAAATTTGACAGAATTATGGCCCTTTGTTGATTTTTTCACTATATACTATGTAGAGATTTTGTGAACGCCACTCCTATTAAACCGGATGGCAGATTTTGCTTAAACTTCCAGGGATAAAAAACCGTAATGTGTAGATAGAAGTGAAGAAAGGAATTTTCGCTGCGACTAAATTTAACAGAATTATGGCCTTTTGTTGATTTTTTCACTATATACTATGTAGAAATTTTGTGAACGCAACTCCTCTTAAACCGGATGGCAGAATTTGCTTAAACTTCCAGGGATGAACAACCTTAATGTGTAAATGGTAGTTAAGGAAGGAATTTTGGCTGCGACCAAATTTAACAGAATTATGGCCCTTTGTTGATTTTTAGTTTTCAACTTGTGGCACATGTAGTCCAAAAAATATTTGACCTAGAGTCATAAGATTGACAGAACAGTGGCGTGTGGGAGCATCCGTGTCCTAAGGACACATTTCTAGTTCTATTTTTTCCCCCCCCCCCCCTTCCCCTGTGCCTTTTGACTTTATGGGCCTTATATTCAATCATTTATTTGTTTTCTTTTAGTTCCTTATCAGTTTCTAATTATTTATTCTTAGATAGTTGTTTGCCTGCCCGTACTCTGCCTTATGCCCTTTCCTGTTTTTGTTTGGGGTCCTCCTGGGCTCCTTGTCACTGGGTCGGGTGGGGGATGCGTCCATTGAACGCCGCCTTTCCTTGATGATCTTGTTTATCATATTTTATGCTTTTTTTTGTGTAACGCAAACAATGTCACGTCAAAATATATGTACGACCGTATACGCGTAAGCGGCACGGGTATGATAAATTGCAAAATGATTTAGAATTCTATCATTCCCTTCGTCAATTACTTAATTAATGAAATTGAATTCAAGCTTGAGTTGTACTAATTTCACGCACATCTTACACTGCTATTGACGAGAAAGTAACATTTATATTACAATTCCTTCAGTGTTGATTATACAGATTTAGAACTGAACTGAATTGAATTAAAAAATATTATAGTTTAGTAAAATCACATGCCCTTTTTGTGATACAATATCTGTATATTTATAACATTGATAAGTTCACATGATAATATTTGAACAGTCTTGATTAGTATGTTGTTTTCTAACATTGATTCTTTAGAATTAAAACATTACTACAATACGGATGAAATTCGATTGCCATGTGCTTTAATATGAATTGAAAATTGAAATTATCTTGGTTGAATTTATACAAAAGATATATATTATTATAAATAATATGTAATAATATTAATGATTTCAATACTAATGGACAATTTTAATTAAATAAATGCCTTTTCTTAGGAACCCCGTATTGCCACGTAATTTACAATTCTTAAAATACATTTTGGAGGTTAGGAGTTTTTCAGGGACATAACATGGATTAAAAGTAACCACTTCGTACTCCTGGATACATTCCTAAGCCAGATGACGTGAGACAAATACATGTATAATTGATCTGATCACAACTATTTTTCTCCTAGAATAGCTTTGTAAGTGAACAATATATCAAACCTCTAGACATAGATGTTTGTTTGTGCTTATTGTGTTGACTCTTATTTAGAGTGTTACCGTATGCTGGTAACACTTTTTCAATTTGATTTGGCAATGATATATGCAATTCTAATTTACTTTCTGTCTGAACTAAAAAAAAATATTATCAAGATGACACGGCATTTCAATATTCATAATATTAAACCTAATCTAAATCTCTTTTAATTGATATAACGTATGTTAAGAATCTAACCAACTACATTCCTTAGTACGCAACACATTTATTAACGATGCGGAATGATGTCATTTTATAGCACCCGAACTCCCTTACATGGATTATTTACATAACAATAAATTCAGTCTGATATACAAAATAAGCTTTTTAATAAGACAAAAATATTGAAATAATAAGTAAATGTTATATACTTTAAATTAAACTTTTGTTGTAAAGGGTTTTGTTTTGATCTAATTCGTCTATTTTATATTGATTTTTTTTGTTGAGCAGCTTGTCATTTTTATTATAATCTTTCAAGGTAGATATATCACTTCTTAGTTTTGCTGTTTCAGATTCCACCGCTGCTTTAAGTTTATTTTCAATTCTTACATAGATTCAGTTTTATTTTCATTATTAAGGTAGGTTATCAATTTTTCTCCCATATCACTACTTGCTTTTTAATGTCTGATTTTTTCTGTTTGATTTCTTTTTCACCCATATGGAATTTTTCTTGTTCAATCAATAACGGAATCATTTTCTGAATTACTGTACTGACTTATTTTAGGGAAAACAAAGTTTCAGTAATGTCGTGTATGTTTCCAGATTCTTCAAAGGGATCACTTTGTTTCCAGATTTTTCAAAACAGCGGATGTCAAATGCCGCGCGGCAGCTTTAATAAGATGCCCGTACTTCACTTCAGTGTTGTTATATTTTTCTAGTCCGTCGGGTTCATTGATGCCAGCGCTATTAATGTTTGAGAATTGAGTACCGCCCAAGCTGGTACTGGGGGAATGAGCGATGTTGCACTAATCTATTATCCCTCATATACAGACTCAATCAAACCGAGTCTGCAATTTTCATGTCATTTTGTGGTGATTAATGCTTTCATGGGATCATTTTGTTTACATATTTTTCTTCTATGTTTCTTGAGTGATGGATACTGTAAAGGAGAAGTTTTGTTCCGTCTACGTCTTCGTCCTGGCATGTCCCTCCCATAGGTAGATGGGTTAAGACAACTGACGGAATCACTTCCAATGTTCAATTTAAGAAATCAACCACTCCATCAGGACAAGTCTTTAATAGCACATTTACATTTTTACGCATATAACTGAGAAATAACCGTCTTGAAACCGTCGAAGAACGAAATAAATTACATGTTTTCTTCACAGAGAGAAATGACCACCATATTTTTACCGGAACCAGAAATGAACAATGGAACCGCAATTGAACCTAAAGTCATGTCATTTTAAAGCATCTAAATCTCCTTACATGGGATCTGAATATGGGATTATCTACATCAATGTAAATGCTAATAAATCTTGTCTGATTAAAAGTACTGAACAAAGAAAAGGTTTTATACATTTTCTTTTGTTATACTTTTATCGCATTTTAAGTTGGCGAAAGTAGAGCGCATATAGAAAAAAAAGGTAATAAAAAAAGAAAATTAATCGGTAAGTAAGTGGTCTGCCTTATTTCTGTTTTCGTAAAACTATTTGAATCACCGATGGTTTTACACCTGTTTGTCGTTTTTATGCGTAATAATAAACAACTCAAATATGAATACTTCGTGTTCCGTTCCTTTGCATCAAAACGTTTGCTAAAGACTTATACTATAAAATAGTACTAGTGTTACTGTGTACATCGCTAATTAAAGATTTGTATCAGTTTTCTAAAACCAGTAATCATTTGGGATGTGAATAAGAATCATGCCTGGGAAAGTAATTTATATTTAATTAAGGAATTTGAATGTTATGTTTTATGATTTTTGTCTTTCGTGCAATTATTTTTTATTTTTAAACAAACATTTCAAGGTAAAGACAGATATAAATCATATGATAGGTTCATCATCAGATACCTAAATAATGTTATATACAAACATCAATGCACTCTTTTTAAGTGCCCCATTACAGCACTTACAACCATTACCAATACCAAAACGTAATACATAAATACAGACTCTAACAAAGTTGCGACAGATCATTCAGATTTTGTAGATAATGTAACATATACAATTTAATGTATACAAATAAACTTTGACTATTTGACTAACAAGCTTTATAACCTGATCCCCTTTCAAAATTCTTTTTTTTTTAGTTACGCCCAATTGTTTTCTGTTTAGGGCAAATGCACTCTTTTCTCCAGTATATACTCTGCTCATCATGGATTGGAATGAAATGATTCCCTGCAAAGCGAAAATCAGTTTCTTTGGATACAAAAGGTTAAATAAAACACTGAAGTGCTCTTGTAAATATATGTAACAGGAAACCTCATGACCATAAAACAAGAGAATGATGTCAGGGCAACCAGTATATCTCCTACTAAGCCCTAACAAAACAAGACGAGAGATAAAAAAATAAGCTAATTCAGTCCAAATGGGTTTTAAAACCTGTCAATCATAGAGTCTCCTACTAAATCCGCTGGATGCTATCAAAATAACTAAGCGTAGTATCCAACTGTAAGGGGTGCAATATTCTTAAAATTGTCGGATCAAAAATTCTTTTTATGAATTGTTTGATAATTTTGGCACAAACAACCGAAAAATTACCATGACCCAAGATCTTACGAAGATTATAAACAAAAGACTTACTTATACCTAGTCGCAAAATAGTTTATAAGTTGCTCTTAAATATAAATATTGAATTGAAAATTCGATGGTAATGTTCTCTAATGCATGAACGTAAATTATGGTAGCGACAGCACTTTTGTTTACTTGAAATGAAAAGATTGTGTTTATTGAAGTCTTCTACATGGTCATACGCTTTAGCAAACATTATTAATTGAGAAATGTAAACCTCATAGATTTGATCGAGAAAACTTGCCTTTCCTGTGGATTAAATCCAATACACTGATGTAAACACTAAATATTGTAAAAACTTATTTTTTGTCTTGTGTCAAAATAACAATATTACGTCACCATTTTTGAAAGATGATACAGTAGTTTTTCATACAGTGATAATGTTTAAACTTTTTTTATTTTGCCGTTTATAATATTTGTCGGTTAACAGAATAGTCAGTTAGGTACAAGTACAAAAATATACTTAAACACTATTTCTTAAAGCATAAAAGTAGCGGCAATATATTGACTGCATTAGATTGGTCTTAAACTGTTTCCCTTCTTATTCGAATTAATAATGCGTGTGCATTTCAGAACAAAAGTAGATAAAAAAATAAATGACCTAAAGGAAGAAAGGAAAGTAAAATCGAATGTTTGATTTCATGCACTCTATAAACACGACAAGTTGGACATACCACTAAGAATTTAAGTGATTGTGATGTCAAAATATTCGACATTCTAAGTCTAAAACAGCAGACACAGATATTGATCTTTGTATCATGTATGCTATTATTCACAATAATTGCATGTCTGAAGTCTATATGACAATAGACAAAGTATAGGTTTCTTGTTAGCTGAAGCATTACAATTGTTATTCAATCATAATCTCATATATGTAACATAGCAAATTAATGTCGAGACAGTGTTTTATTTGAAATTATAAAAGCAAATAGCAAAGTTTTTTGACAATGAAACAAAAACTAAAAGCAACAAAAATATGTAACTTGCAGTAAAAAAATCCCATTTTTATTAAAAAGCAGTATCAAACAAACATTATCTGCAAAGAAAAGATTTGAATGGAAACATAAACCAATTACACTTTCGGACAGACATGCATCACCCAAGATAAGATTGTGAGGGAAATGACAAACACATAAGAACAATCGTAAACAAAACTGCTCTAAAACAGATTTGATATTAGACAGTGTAAGCAGTCTAGTTTTTAACCTGTCTAATTTGACAAATGATTTCAAAATCCAGTTTTTCATCACGCCATTTTCTTAATTCTTAAAATTGATTTTAAGCTTCCGTTGTATTAATTTCACGCACATCTTACATTACTATTAACGAGAAAATAACATTTCAATTGCATTTCCTGCAGCGTTGTTCATAAGGATTATAGGGATATCGCATTTCTATGAAAGAAATATTACTCTAGTCTTGTGAATGGACAATAATTTTACGTCACCTGCTCTTTGATCTTTGATGAAATAATCATATTACAACATCTAAATAAAATATTGATTAATGAATTACTAACTTAAAGTATAGTTTCGTGCAGTAATCAATTGTAGTGTCAAAGAAAGTATAAATATCCTCTTGAATAACTTGCTGTGCAATTGCTTTGATATAATGATTTGAATAACTGTAATATTTGAGTAGTGTATTCAAATTCAAACATAATATTACGTTTCGATATTCGGTTTATAACCATACCCAGTAATAGTAATGTAGTACGTGTATTTGTACCGGTATTTAATTTAAAATATCAAATCAATAACATTAAAGCTTCTATCCTATTGGTACATGGACCATTGAGATTAAAATTTGGTTTACTTAATAATTGATGGTTTTTCACAGGGGATCGTTGTCCATAGAATTGCATGATGTGTTTAAATGAGGAATCTATTATCAACAACCTAAATATATCTGCGGATGTGTCTTCTTGCATTCTACCTAATCCGATGATAGGGATTGTGAACGGTTTCTTTCATCAAGAAATACCGTTTACAAATTGTCATTATTAATCAGTGCCCACGAAGCAACCATTATTTGCCGTGTTGGGCAATTTTTAACACAACTTTTACAAATGATAATTGGTTTGATAAAAGGTTTATCTGTTTATTGTTTGCTTTATTTTCTAGTGTTAACAATTAAACACCTATTATAAGTTGTATCAGACTATTGGCATATATTCTTTTCTTGAGTGTTATTCAGGTTGTATTTGTCTGACAGGATCTGAGAAGCGCAGACATGTAATATCCACAAATTGACGAGATGTAATTGATGAGGCCAGAAATTAAAGATTGTGTCAGTTCTCTTCTTCAAATATTTTCTTAAAGAATATGCATAAAATTAGCTCGAATATCAGATTTTAGTAAAGAACCTTCAATAGTCTAAATTGTAAGGAATATAATTGTTAATTGGACAATGCACTCAGTGAATTATAACATAAACTTTCTTGCATATTGAAGTAATATTGTAATATTGTTATTTGAGTAATCAGTTTAATTGCTGAACACAAATCACGGAACAAGGAAGCACTTGATTTAATAAATATTTATGTATACATAATGTATATAAGTGTTTTCATTTAATATTTTCATCATTAAACAGCTTCCAATGTGTAAATGTACTTCGAATTTCAACTGCATTATTGATGGTCAAATAGATAATGAAAAACATTTACTTTTAATCTGTATTTCGGAGTTGTATTGTATATAAACTCTTGAAGAATTTCATTTTTAAAGTACTTAACATAACTATGAAATCATGTCGAATTACGTCGTGTAAATTATCTAAAATTTTTTTAAATAAGCCTTACCAATCAAGATAATTTCAGGTGCTGGTATAATGGTATAATCTGCAATTTTATAGTATCATTAGTATAAAGGAACGTCAGCTATGGAATGAAACACTACGTGTAATTCATAGTAGAAACCTTAGTAAGGAACTACTAGGAAACGTCTTGAGTGCAAAAGTAAGCGCATGGTCTTCATGTTCCCGAGTAATACATTGCGAACTATATTTCCCCTAACTCCATTTTCAGTAATGTACACCAATCAAATAGGTTGTGAACGCTTACTTCCTTGATTGCCTATCAACGTTTAAATAAGTAGCTTTACTTCCTGGTTTAGAACACTTGAAACGCTAATTTTAATACATCTCTACAGCACTTACGATTTATCTTATATTTGTACTTTAAATGCTTCCTTTTATATCTAAAGTGCCTTATTTAACTTCATGGTGAGAAAAATATCTAAGTAACATAGTGTCTTCTATTGGAAGAATTGTTCTTGTTGACACTGATTTTATTTAATTGCGCAGCTTTATATAGATTCGTAAACAGGTTGTCCGAAGGAAATATTGGAATAAGATTGTGAATATCAGCAATCAGAAGGCAAGCTAGGCATTAGAAATTTCCATCCGCGAACCTTCTCCAACATTTCTCTTTTGATATCTACTAGATTTTAAAGTGACCTGACGCATATTGCGGGAGTTTATGTGATTTTGATCAGTTTTGTCAAAATGATGCCCTTTTGCTTTTTTCACATATCAATATCTATTTGATAGAAATTTTGAATTGTGACAATTTCCGGTCACTTGTTTTATTCGCTTTTATGTCACAAAAATCCTGGATTTATGTGCAACTGTATATCCATTTTGGAAAAAAAAGAAGAATTAAAAATACATTCAGCATTCTGTGTAAATTCAACTTTGAATGATAAGAAAAAGTCTTTAAATCACTAAGATAGATATTTTCAATGTATCCATTATTCAATACCATTTAAGCAATATAACAAAGATCTGAGCTTGATTTCCAATGAATGTATAGACAAAGAATAAAAAAACAATCAGAAGGTTCGTTGTCCAGTTTAAGAACACTGAAGTGACACTTATTTAGAAAAATCCCGGTATAAAATGCTATATCTCGTCACACTATCAAACCTTTCACCCTCAATACCAGAATATAAACCGCTCACATTATTTGTGTATATCCTTAATCCTTATTAGTTTCCTTTAGTTCTTTTGTTGATGGCTGATTTAGTTTTACAAATTAAAATAATTGTTACTAAATATCATTTTAAAGTAACTGTTTTAGAAACCTTAAAGAATATTAGTTTCAATTAAGTACATTTTGTTGTCAAACATTAGGCATTTTGATTTGTAAATAATTTAATATGTTCTTGCGAATGCTCCAAAAGTATATTCTGTCTTTTCTTTGAAAATGTTTTGTTGATGTCAAGATAGGAGTCTATATAGCTAGATTTGTCTTCATTTTATAAGAGCTATTTCACTTTAATTTAAAAAGCTTTAATTCTGATGAAGCATTAGAAAAGATGAATGCTTTGGTAATTCAGGGCTATATAAATATAGCATTTCTCCAAACGTTTGTTGTTGTATTCATTTTCGCTTTCACCAGAGATTCAAATAGGTTTTAATACAAAATAATACCTGTTTTGCTGCACCACAGATGGTATAACTCACAGCAAAGCAAACCAACAGACTTGATTTTTGAAATAATATATCTAGTGAAATAATTTATCTAGACAGCTATTCAGTTAAACAATGCAAAATTTTTTATAACGTTAAATTTGTATTGCTATTTATTTAGTAATTTTCCAATAATAATGAGAAATTTTTATTCAAACCAATTAAGGATATTTTAAATCGATTATTATAATATAAATACTAAAAGTATACTGATATCTCAATTAATATATAGAAAATTCATTCCTATGTATAGTTTACAGCGTACAATAAACATTTTTCACTGCATGATATTCTTTCGTACATCTGTACTTGCTAATTCAGACTCCATTGACATTTTCTGATACAATAAGGTAATAAATATATCATTATATAATTTGTGACATTGTATCCAATCACTTAGCAGGTGATATAGAATAGTTTGGAATTTACTAGTATAATATTTCAATCAGTTGGGTGTTCAATTTATAACACTGCAGGAAATGAAATAAACATTTTCTCGTTAGTATTATAGTAATATGTGTGATATTGCAACAAATGAAGAAATTACTATTCAATATCTCAGACATAAAGTAATAATTAAATTATGCAATTATTTTGCTTTTCTGATATAATATTTATTACAAATTGTTTCAATATTTGTATTAAAGTAAATATATTTTTACGATAAGCAGATTCTTTTAAGAAATGCAAAACACAATTAGTGACATAACGGTATTCGAAACAAATAAGTTTTGAAAATGCGAGATTTTCGTATGTGTATCGGAAATATCGAACATGAATAAACTGTATTGTACGAAATACATAATAATAAAGAAGAAAATCAGATTTTACTTTTATTTTGATTTGTAATGTTAACAGATAAAAGAAAAATTTGAGAATTTAAACAAAGAGTTATGCATTTGCCTTGTTCATTTTTCATTCCACCCGGTATCATCTACTTGCAATAAATGACCATTTCCTATAAAAACACAAAGTGGCATAAATTTATGAATTCCTTGAAACTGCATATTGATCAGCCATAGATTACTGCCGATTGGAAAATTGTCAAATCGATCGTTAAAGAGTAACACAATCGATGTAAATAAGTTATGTGAGTGTACTTCAATAAAACTTCAAGGTAAGTAATGTTCTGTCTGATTTAAAATGAAAATGAATTAGGTGTAAAGTTTTAGAGAAAGCCAATATGTTGTCAGGCTATTTGGATTCTGATCCTTCATTCCTCCTTTGTCCAAATATCGTACACTAACTATTCATCCATGACGAAAAACAATGCTTTTACAACAACAACTTAAATGCATCGACATACTAGGTTGAAATAAGTACACATATATTTTCAATTTTGGTTCATATATGAAAAGTATGTAAGCTACTGGAACGAGCATGAAACAGAGATACTTATTAATATTCTAACGAAATCTTTGTCTTAATAAATAAGTTCATAACGCCGTATTTTACATATAGTTAAATTTGTTAACCACTTAGGTTGATTGTTTACACAAATTAGGTGAGAGTTATTGATTTCCTATCAATTGAAAGACGAGGAAGTGGTAAATAGAAGCTTTTGTTGACAGATTAAATGCATAAGAGCTTCTTAATATAAAAAGACTTTTACATGACGTGAAATCTTAATCTAAGAAGTTGGATTTCAAATGAGGCTGTTTAATACGCTCCCTTGACATATCACAATTACAGTAACAATATGTATATTTTTTGGCTATGATATTTTTCTTTTGTTACTTTGCCCGGTTAAATCACATTTTTGTTGTCATTTTGATCGTGTTTACACAAAAAAGAAATATAGCAATTGTAAAGTGTCGGTTTAACAATTGTATGATTCCAGTGCATTTTTCACTATAACTCAGTTTCTAATTTGCACGATATTCTCAAATATTTGCCTACAACATTTGCAACATATTCTCAAATATTTGCCGGCAACCTTGCATATTGAAGACTCGTTTGTGACGGTCTTAATGATGCTATGCTCTTGACTTTATATGTGTGACGTTTACTTTAAACCACATATTCGTCGACCTTGTAGGTTTTTACGTATCTAAACAGTGTTTACCAGGTAAAGAAACTTGTGAAATTCTCGTCATACCTTTATACTAAATTTCGTCATTAGTCTCTTCTGTACGAGTCAATACAATGGTATCACATTGGTTATCCTGATTTACCTTATTCATCATTGTTTTTGCTAAACAGGTATTATGAAATAACTTAGGAAGTAAAATTAAGTTATATTTCCCTCTCAACCTAGATTGCATTTTTCGTTGTATAATAAGCATATATTTTAGAAGTTGTTCAAAGAAGTAAAAAAATAAATAAACAAATAAATAAAAATAATTTTTTTTAGTTATTTTTAAACATTTAACCAGTTCTTTTTTGTGATAAAACATGATTTTCAGTGCTTGAATTAACAATATTGTATTTAAAGAGCTAGCAATATCTAATGTTACGACAGTATTCAAACTGTATTTGATTTATAACATGTATTATAAATGTTTCATTAACTAGCTCTGATGGTAAATAGAAAGTGCTTTTGAAAAGTGAATTCCCATAGGAATATTTTATATCTTTTGCACGTAATTTAGACGTCAGACCTCGACTTCCGATGTATAGTACACAGTAACATGTCTCCCATAGCGGCATTGGTAATTACAGAGAAAAGAACTTTCCTAGAGTTATCAAATGAAGAAATAATTAGTGTCCCCAGGCGAACGCAGTAAAACGAAATTTTCATTTACACCAGTATGAAATAATATGCTTTAAAATTAACGAAATAATCTTTTATATTAAGACGACCAATGTTTCTCTGTTAACGATTACGTGAATTGAGCATGTCTATAATAGCATGCACTCTTATGGATTGAACATAACAGCTTCATTAAAGCAGAAATTGAATTATTTTTTTTACGCATTTTAAAGGCAACCATAGGCAAACAGGTATATTTTACAACATCTTTGCTTTGTAAAGTTAAAAACATGTAAAGTCTTCATGATTTGACAAACTATTAGTACAAATCATGCACATGGCTTCGAATTTACTCATATTTTGTTGTTTGCGTCATTTGTTTTGTATGAATACAAATAGATAACTACACATCACTTGCGGTGTACGAATATTAAGAACTTTAGACGGAACTACTATGTTGATTTTTACGAGAGGGATATTCACTTTTCAACACTTATTTATTTGTTATGCTAAATTTCAATTGCAGCCGAAGAATTGAAATCCTTAATCAAAACATGCTCTTTTTGAACTGTTCTGAAATACATAATCGACAATCCTTTCAAGACATTTGGACTTTGAAAGTATTTACGTAATATGATTTTGATTTTTACATAAATAAAATTATAATCGTTTTGAAATGGGAGTAAAAAAACTTTAATAGTAAATTACTAGGCATATTTCTTAGAAATAAGGAGCAATAAAATGTTTGCTATCGAATATAAACTATAATTCAAAATTTCTTTATACTAAATTTATGTGAACATTATCTGAGTCGTAACCCTTTCCCGATGTAGATAAGGTGGATCATGGTTACTTTAAACATATTCTGAGTTTCTATTCTATAATGATTGGCCTTTGTACTTTTAAAAGATTTTAAACTCTTTTTCAGTCTGTGTTTCTCTCTTAAACTTTGACATTTTATGCCTTTAAGAAATAATAGTTCTCTATATGATGCTGTTATTGAGATATAATTCATATAGATACACATGTATTCATTTGAGATTGACACCCTATTTCAATTTCCCTTGATATATAGAATTTCAGTTCTAAGATTTTATACGATTTAAACACGCAAACCAACGCAATTCTAATACTTTATTATTCCACTAACGAAAAAGGTGAAAAGTTATGTGTGGTTTGCACGATTTTTGTTTTCTTGAAGTAATATGATATTCATAAGACAACGTTTGTTGGTTAAATTTACATGAGTAGTTGGAAAGTGTCTTCTGTCTTCTATACCGATATCTGCAAATATTAGAATCCATTTTTATTGTCTAAATTACATTATGACTAAGAGTTCGTATTAAAATAATCTTACTATGCTAGCAGCAAACATATTTAAATTACTTTATTTATTGTTTGGAAGACTACAAGTATTATAATAGACTTTTTCATTGTATGAGATGAAAAAAACTAAGACGTCTATCATTCAGTTTCATAAAATTTGAATAAGCAATAAAATTAAGATAAAATCAGCGTTTCAGCAATCACGGCTATGTTTATAATCATGGCCTGATTTTCGAGTCGCCCTTTATTAAAACTTTTATAAGTGTATTTTAGCAAAGTTATGTTGGGTCGGTATAAATGGGTGTTACGAGTAATACTACAGCAGTTTAATTGTAGTTTATAATAAAAGACAATTATAATTTGTAATTGACTACTCCAGCATATCTTATAACACTACAACACTATCAACTTGTAAAATGGACAAGATTTACGAATTCAACAAGAACAATACTGATCATTTGCCAATGTCCTAGCTGCGTGTACATACTTTATCATTTTACGATGTATTGTTTATGTAATGCTGTTGTAAGTGTTGTCATTCTAAAATGGGTCTATAAAATATCTCAACAAACTAACTACTTTCATCATACTAAAGACGAAAAAATGAATAAATAAATCAATAAAGTAGTTAAAAGTATTCTAAGTATTTTGGCTCTTATAGTTACAAAACTTCTTTCAATATTTCTTTTATGTTACATAGATTGACTATTTATTGTACAGGCTTTAACAAACACCAAGATGTTAATGTATTCTATTTCGATAATTTCTCATTTGAAGAGCACTGCCGTTCATGAACAGACATTTTCAAACCGAGCTGGTTATAAAATCATTATCATATGATTTCTACAAAACGTATAATATAAAGTGTTATTTAGAGGTTAATACTTCATGTACTTGGTTGCTGCTCGGCATTATGCGATAATGGCCCGAAGATGTGCATAATGGCCTGAGGGCCGCAGGCCCGAAGGGTATTATGGACTCGAGGGCCATTATCGCATAATGCCGAGCAGCAACCAAGTATTAACGTCTTTAATACCTATGTCCGAAATACGGCATTTAGACATCGCCGCTAATCTTGGTTGTCGCCCTTTCTAAGAAACGGACAGTTGTCAATGTAAACAAAAATATGTCATTCAGTTTAACCCTCTAATTACATTTGAAAACATGAGAAAACAAAATAAATATGAGACAATGTTGTTTTTGTTGTTGTTTATATCGATAAAAACTCTATATATTTTTTGTGAGAATAACATATAGTGCCAGTTTTTATTAATTATGTGCCTCCGAGACTGATGTCTAGCTCCATTTGTCATCGATCCGATCTTATTTCTACAGTCAAACTGAAATCATTTTTGGAAATTCTGAGGGTTATGTTTTGTCTTTGGTAGAATTATTGTATTCTTTTCTTGAGTTTATAAATCTTCAATGTTAAGTTTTGTTGATTGTGACTGAGTACGTCATTTAAACTGAACGTTTTTTTGTGCAAGTGACTACAGTTCATTCAACGTCAGCAGCCATCTTGAAAGTCACTGAGAGTTGAATACGTCATTTTGCACGTGCGCTCATTCACTCGCCCATTATGGAAAAATAATGCTGAGTAGCAAGGCGGCCGAAATTGCATAATGACCTAGATCTTGCCATAATGGCCCTGAAATACCCTAGATTTTTTTTACTATATATAGTAACATAGGTATTAATATAATTTCATTAGTTTCAGGAAAGGATGCGCTTTAAATGAGTCCAACTGAAGCTTTAATTCAATTTTTGAAATTGAACTGATTGTGAAATAAATAATAAATTGTATTCAGTTATATCGCAATTAATTCAATGAATATTTTCTTTTTTATTGAAATCTAAAAAAGTGATAATAATAATTCCGTAAATAAAAGTAAGTAAATTGAAAAAAAGGAAAAACGGAAAAAGTTATATACTATTTCTACACAATTGTGTCGTTTTGAATACGAATCCTTAATATTTCTTTTTTGGGGTTACCTTAACATTTAACAAACTGACATCAAAGCCAAAAAGGTTAAGAACATCATCAAAGCCAAATCATATAATTTTTGCCTTTTGTTGCCTCTGCCACAGTAACATTTACCTGGCCAACTGGACTAAAAATAAATAAAAGACATATATTAAGCACCATCGACATCAAAGTAATCAACTAGAGATATTCTCTAGCAATTGGTTCAACCAACCGGAATTGCGACGAAAATATTTAATTAAGGGCCATTTCGTTTGTTATTTTATTTAACAGAGTGCCATTGACCACTTATTCTGTTATTACGGAATCAATTATATTATTCCATTTTGTCCTGTCCGCAGTTAGATGACCAACAATCTAATTTCGGTAGCGCGGGCCGATTAAAGCTGTAAAAAGAAATAAATCTCAACTTCTTTTAACTTAAAGGCGTCCAATATCGAACCAAACAAACTCATGTTTAGAGTACAATAGCAAGCAGATTTTGTCTCCATGATTTAATGTCGTAAAACAATCCTCTATTCCCCTTAGTTTTACTGATGAGTGTGTACAGTAATAAAATAGGTTGTTAACACTAATGATCTGAGTCTTTATGATTCTCTTCAATGTTTTGACCAACAACTGGAAATAAAAAATGTTTTTGTTTAAGGTTAAGAACATTTCTGACGTTTACTTCAA
>NW_026861818.1:0-39936 GCF_026571515.1 Ruditapes philippinarum | reverse complement strand
GTTGATCCTTTAAAAACAAGGGGCCATTTGATTAGTAATTGCAGGCAATACAGGTAGTCCCCTACCCGGTTTCCCCTCAAAAAGTTTCTTTAATTTTGTCCATACACTCCTGTGTATTGCCATTTAAATAATGAATTTTTGAGGAGAAGTCTGTATTTGAAAATATCCCCGACCACAAAACATTATAAAATAAAAGTTTGTTCTAATATCAACAGTAATGTGTTAAGTTTCCAAATGCTAGTAAAGGGAAATTATTTGTTTATACAACCTTTGTCAATTATTATTTACGAATGTGGGATTTTAAAGTAAATCCCTATAAGGAATGAAAGAAGTTGGAGTGAAAATACCAGTTTCTCGAAAAAAATCTAAGTTCAAGGGGGACACATTAATTCTGGAAATAGTCTTGCTAGAGTATTTAACCTTCTCAAAAAATGTCGAGTGATAATAAGAAACATTATATATGAAGTTTGAAGTAGATTACATTAAGGAAATAAAGAAGTTATTTTAAAAAAGACAACATTTTTTTCCCCAAAAAATTAAAGTTCAAGGGAGGTAATACTGATAATTTTTTGTGCTAGAGTTATAAACCTTGTCACATATGATGTGGTTGATTGACCAGAAACTTAATATTTAAAGTTTGAAGTAAACACCTTTTAAGAAAATAAAAGAAACCATATAGTGTAAAACTGAAAAAATTTAAATCCAAAATCTTGAAATTCAGGCTATTTTTTTGCCATAGCCAACCAGAATTTTTTCAACATAAGAAGGGAAAAGAAAAAGAGTGCATAATCTCCCAGACTGCCATCTACCCATGATTTCAAGTTTCCATAAAAATATTTTCAGTACTTTTTGATTATCACTGGGATCCAGTTTATGTGTTAAATTTTGCCATATTTTCAGACTATTTGTTGCCATAGCAACCAGAATTTTCCCAAACATAGGAAGAAAAAAAAAAGACGTGCATAATCTCCCATACTGGCCATCTAATCCATATATCAAGTTTCATAAAAATATTTTCAGTACTTTTTGCGTTATCGCGGGATCCAGTTTTTTGTGGACGGACGGACTGACGGACTGCAGACAGACAGACGGACAGACAGACAGACGGACAGAACGGACGGTAACCTAAAAGTCCCCTCCGGTTAAACCGGTAGGGAAATAATAAAGAAATAAGAATTTAAAAAAATATTTTAGGAAAATTCCAGGGGAGATATATAATTCTGCTTCTACTAGAGGTTTACGAACCATGTCACATAAGACATCGTTGATAATGAGGAACATATATTTGAATTTTTGAAATCTTGAGAAATAAAAAACTTTAATCTGAAAACTGTACGCAGAATCCTACGTCGGGGTGAGTATGACAGCTCTCCATATACTTCGTATAGTCAAACCTTAAAATGAACTGGACATCAATGGAGGACAAAAAATATCATAAGGTTACCCGACGACTGATTAGGGTCAATTCAGAAGTCTGTGAAGAAACCAAGCACTTGAAATTTGGAAGGTGTACTTATACCCAAAATCACTTATGAAGTATTCTTAGAAACCGCACTATCCAATGAGGACTAAAGAAGACGTGAACAAACCAATAAAACAGGTTGCTAAATACTTGCAGAGTATTTGACGCAATGAAAGGATATTTGGTCAATTTAAATGGGGCAGACGCGCATCCTTCAAATACTTGACCGGTACCGATATTTGCAAGCTTCTGAAAGGAATAGAAGTTCCCCAGGAAAAACAGTATTTTGTCAAAGAATTGACGATTATTTTCGAGAACGTTGAAAGGTGTGATGTTAATAGTAGACAATTTTCTGGGTACAGATGAATTTTCGAAAGAGCCTGACGCTTACCGCCACTTCACGAAATATTAATTTTAATACCGCTCGAATGAAATCCTCTTTTAGAAAGAAACCCATTAAAACCTTAAGTATTCTTCTAAATTACCCTAACAATAACAAACGAACAAAAAGAAACACAATTGAGTACATCTCTTAAATGCATTGTCTTCCATGTAAAAAGCACTGCTTTCAAATTATTAACAAGAGAACCATAAAGACCCTGGATGGGTTCAAGCTAAGATACAATTCCTTTTGAAATGATTACATTTTTTTGTTTTTTCAATTTTTATTATGTGATGAAATCACATTGGATTGTCATATTTTTTACAAAAGCTGGAAAAATATTTGTAAATGTCTGCTAAAGAAATTCTTAATGACAAATATCTACGCTCTTTGGCAATGTAACTACACACAAAATTACTTAATTAACATGTGATTTTCTCTGTTAGTCTATATTAAAGAAATTACTCCAGGATTATGCCATTTTTTAGGCCCCATGGACATGACTTATATGACCTTTGTAGTGAAACGGCAAGGGGTGGAATGCTTCAAATGCAAAAGATCTAAGCTCTTGGGAAATTGTAACTTTCCCAATGAGAAGAATGATGTTAAGACATTTTACTATACAAGTGTAAGTGCTACCCCAGGGCAGGCCATTTTTGACCCCCAAGGGGCAATGACTTACAATACTTTTAAAGAAAATCGACCCGGGGCAATGCTACATAACCAAATATCTAAGCTCTTGGCACTTAAGTTTCACAAAAAATTAGACTTAAATGTAATTTCTTGTCAGTCTTTATAAACCCCTTAAATGACCCCTGGGGGAAGAGTCAAACCGCTTTATCCAGGGGAATTATTTTATAAAATTTTTTGCAGAGGACTAACAAAGTGATGCTACATGCAAACTATCAAAGCTTAGGCTTTATAGTTTCATTTAAGATACTTCTATTACTCAAGTCTATATAAATTAAGTGTCCACAGTGCGGGACCAATTTTGACAACAAGAGCATGCGTAGGTGGGGAATAAATGTCAAAATGCAAAATTCCGTTTTAAAAGTAATCAAACTTTAAGGACATCTAAAAATTTAATTTTAAAAACTTAGAGAGACCCTTTACACTTGTCTCTCCGCATGTAATACTTTATAATTTCTTTTATTAATTATTATTATCATTATTATATAAGCCTAATGTAAACTATGTACAGACTCAATCGAACCAAGTTTGCAATTCTTATATGTAATTTTTTTTGTGATTAATGCTTCAGAGGGATCACTTTCTTTCCAGATTTTAGTAACCTATAGGGTAGGGCCATTCTTTACTCAAGGTGCATAATTTTGACATCTATAGAAGGCTACTCTAAAGGCCACAGGATCTCTCGTCCTGAACATTTTTTGCTGCCAAGAACTCTGCATTCAGTGATTTGCAGGAGAAGTTTGGTTTTATTTGATCTTCAGTGGAAAAAAGGTAAATTTTACTTAAAACTAATTTTGAAAATTGCACAATTCTCTTACTGGAGTAAAAAGGGAAGATCAGTCTGTTCTAAATGTGTTGTCTAGATGTGGTAGGTTACGTTGAGACTGTGATAAAATTACTTAGCCAGGTGAAAAAGAAACAAACAATTGGATTTAGATCCTATCGCAACAGTGCTAGCTGCTTAATATTGAATATTTACAGGAAACAAATATTCAGCCATACTTGTTAAAGGGGTAGAATATGATTCCCAACAGAGCCAACTTACTTTGGGGCGTTAAGTTGTAATATTAACAAAGTACGTATGGCAGCAGAGTTATCAAGAATACCACAACCAGATAGTGATCAGTTGGGCCCCCCAGTTCGCAAGGGGGGTTTGCTAGGGGAGGTTATTCTTTTTAGTTACAGGGTGCCTAGTGGTGGTTTTCCAAAACAAAGTTTGGATATCATGGACGTTTAGATGTTTTTGGAGGTTTTATACCGTCATTTTCCTTCAAATATTGGTAGGGGTCTTGGAGCACCACAACAGTCGCAGGATTCAGTTGACAAAACAGTAAACATTATTATAGTTTTTTTATGACCCTTTTCGTATTGGGAAGGGCTATGGCAGCCTAATGAACACTGGTGATTAATTGGTTGGAATACCGTGTAAAATTTTCTTTTAGTTGTGATATTGAAAGTTCAAAATTTGTGGATATGTCATTTTCAGACAAAGAAGAATGTTTTCAGGACAAGTAATTGAACAATTTGTTACTGCAAGGGTATAATGAATTTTGCCTATAAACTGTGTTTCCAAAGAAAAAAGTGGGAATTTCCGTAATGTAACTGACCTACATTTTTTTGAATTTCAAATTTTGCGTTGCGCCTAAGTTTTTGTCATGGACCATATCAACACTGGTTATTTCTGTTTTGTTCATACAAGAGATTATATGATTATCAGCGGACATTAAAAAACAGATTTTTTCATATTCCTGGTTCATATTAAACATGAGAGTGTAGCATG
This sequence comes from Ruditapes philippinarum, assembly GCF_026571515.1. Classification (NCBI taxonomy): domain Eukaryota; kingdom Metazoa; phylum Mollusca; class Bivalvia; order Venerida; family Veneridae; genus Ruditapes; species Ruditapes philippinarum. Next base: position 35,622 of record NW_026861818.1, on the reverse strand, counting down.
ATGAGTAAACTGTAACACGATACTCTAGGTGCGTACAGCTCCTTTATAATAGAGAGTTCCCTAGATCTTAATATACTACCATCACGGACACTGATATGTAAACACATGTATCATATAATATAGTTAAGATAATAAACGTAGTTAGGGCACATATATATTTATGTCGTTCATAAACCCATGACGTAACATGGTGTCAGAACTGGAAAGATAATAATTTCTTAAAGACGGAATATTTTAAATAGTATAATTATAATTCCTAAGGAAAGAATATTATATAAAAAGGAAAATCATTCCTAATGACGGAATATTAATAAATGTGCAATAAACATTCTTTCAAAAAAAAAAAAGGACAGACATAAACTATAATTCCTTCTTGTTGGAATATTACATTAACATTTCCTTAAGTGCTGGAATATTATAAAAAAATGAATTTAAGTGGTATCCCGCAACCTCAAATGGACTGGACATCAACCAATCTTGTAGAAGAATTCGCAAAATTTCAAGAGCACTGTGAATTAGTATTTAAAGGACCCTTGAAAGAGCAAGAAGAAGATGTCCATGTTACTATGCTATTGCTTTATATGGGTGCCAAGGGAAGAGAAAATATATAGAGCCGCCAATTTATCTAATGCAGATAGAAAAGAAACAAAAAAGATCTTCCAAAAAGTCCGAGAACACATCGCTCCATAATTAACCCAGTATTTAGCCGCTATCAATTCAATAATATCACACAAGGCGAAAAAACTATGGAACAATTCATCACAAATAATAAAAAAAACAAGGCTGCAGAGTGTGATTTTGGAACAATGAAAGATGACATGATCAGATATAGAATTATATTTGGTGTGTCATCCACGAAATTGAGAGAAAGGCTTTTGCAAGTAGGGAAAGATCTGAAATTAGACAAGGCAACAAAAATTTGCCAGGAATTTGAATATGCTGCATCTCAAATAAAAATGTTCAATAACGTCCAAGATAGTGCTCCGGTAATGCAGTATCAAGACCGAAGGGACGGATGCCTAGCCGTGCATCGGGCATCCAAGGTCGTTCGTCTCGGAACCCTTCATCGATGAATCCAGGTCGATATACAGAAACATCAAGCAATCCAGGTCGCATTGGGGAACGTTCACACAGTACAAAATGTAACAGATGTGGAAATCAACATACTGACAAGCAGCGTTGTCCAGCAAAAAGGCACACAATGTAACAATTGTAATAAATGGAACCACTGGAGCAATGTTTGTAAAATCTAGAACAGTGAAATTTCAAATTTAAGTTCTGAATTATACATTGACTGTGTAGAAAATGTGGACAGTCTTGACTGTGTAACAGTAAAAAATGGACAGATGTTTACAGAAATATTAATTGGAAATAGTAAAAAAGGCTGTGCAAATGAAGTTAGACACTGGCTCTCAGGTAAACATTTTGCCATTATCTACCTTTCAAGGTTTAGGAATCAAGGCACCACTTTGAAAAGCCCACATCTAAATTGACCGCCTACAATGGCAATTTCTTGCATAGCAAAGGGCAAATCACTCTCCGTTGTTTCTCATGCTGTTTTCAGGTCAAGCAAAAAATGTCACGTTTCATGTCGTAGACACGAAATCCCCACCACTATTAGGTTGCGAGTCGTGCTTGGGCTTTAAGCTCATAGAATTTGCTCATTCTGTACAAAATGATTATAATCATAGAAATAAAGAGGCATTTCTTACTAAAGAGTCCCTTTTTGACGGATTATGCTCAGGTTTTTGATGGCATAGGGTTACTCCCTGGGGAATGTAACATTCAATATTGACCCAAATGCTACACCAGTTGTTCATCCTCCCCGTAGGATTCCAGATGCTTTACAAGATAAAAGTGAAACAGGAACTTACACGAATGGAAAAAATGGGAGTAATTGCTAAGATTTCAACACCCACTCAATGGTGTAATAATTTAGTTGTTACTGAAAAAAGTAATGGCGATATACGTCTTTGTTTAGACCCTCGTTCGCTTAATAGTGCAATTAAGCGTACACCCTACCCGCTCAAAACACTTGATGACGTATTACATAAGTGTGGTAATGCAAAGTATTTCACTAAATTGGACTTAACTAGTGCTTACTGTCAATACAATTATCTGAAGAGTCGTCATATTTGACTGCATTTAACAGTCCATTGGGGGTTCTTCAGGTATCTTCGATTTGTCCATACGGAATTAAACGTATCAGGTGATTTTTTTGGTTCGCGCCCTTGAAGAGGCACTGATAGGTCTCGAAGGGGTAGCTACAATTGTTGATGATAATTGTGTATGGGTTCCACGAGGAAAGTCATGACCGAAATTTAGTTAGCTGTCCTTGAACGTGCTTTAAACAAAAGGCATTCGTTTCAATTCCAGAATGTTGGAAGTAGGTTCTCACCGAGATTAGTTATTTTGGTCACGTGTTAACTGCAGAAGGCTTAAAGGCCGATCCCGCCAAAATTGAGCCCATTAAGGATATGAAACCACCCACATCAAAAAGTGAACTACAGGTGGTATTAGGCATGGTTAATTATCTCAGTCGTTATGTCTCTGACAATTTATTCAGAGATTACCGCTCCTATGAGAGAGTTATTGCATAAGAAAAACTATATTCACGTGGCAAATCCTCAAAGTGATTCCTTTGAAAAAAATGAAAGAAGTCATTTGTAAGGACACATGTTTAGCTTATTATGACCCAAACAAAATCCTTGACATTGCAAGTTGATTCTTCTTCAAAATCTTTAGGGGCAGTAAATCCTTCAGGAAAAAACGTCCCATAGCATTTGCGTCCCGTAGCTAAACTGAATCACAGAGAAATATGGGTCAAATTTCTAAAGAATTATTATCTATTGTCTTTGGATTTACGAAATTTCATTCAGTACTGCTATGGCCTGTGATGTCATTGTAGGAAAATGACCATCTCCCTATACAGGGATTTGCTAAAAAACCTATGCATTCAATACCTGCTAGGTTTCAGCGTTTAGTCTTTGAAATTAACTCCATATAGGTTTCAGTTTCGTCACATGTCCCCGGTAAGAAAATCCCATTAGCAGATGGACTTTTGCAGAAACGCCAGTCCGGAAACAAGCCCAGAACTTAATGAGGGTATTGAGGCACACGTTTGCATGGTTATCTCATCTTTACCCGTGTCAGATAGAAAATTTGAGGAAATTCAATGTTACCACACAAAAACAAGATGAACAATTATGTACATTACAACAGACAATAAAAGCTTGGTTGGCCTAAGTACCAAAAAGGCTTGTCATCAGTTTTTAATTGCTTGCCTTTTGGAACTTAATAGGGATGAGTTTATCTGAGGTTAATGGTTTAATGGTTTAATAGTGAAAGGAGAAAAAATCGTTTGGCCCCAGGTCACTCAGATCTGAAATGTTAAAGGTGCTGCATTCCAGTCATCTGGGTGCGCAAAAATGTCTTAGTAGAGCAAGGTCAATAATGTTTTGGCCCGGGAATTTCAAATGATATAATTGAAATGGTAAATTCAATGTCAGATTTGTCTGGAATACAGGTCATCGCAAAAGAAGGAGCCATTAATCAGCTCTGAAAATCCAGACTATCCGTTTCAAATTGCAGGGTGTGACTTGTTCTCACTTAATGAGAAAAAATTCATGGTCATGTCCGATTACTATTCTAGGTATCCCATAGTTCATGAACCTTTCGAACATAAAAAGTTCAACTGTTTTTCCCACATGAAAGATATCATGTCAACATTGGGGCATATGTGGGAGAAAATAGTCACTGATGGGGGTCCATGTTTTTTCTAGTCAAGAATTTGAGGAGTTTTCAAAGTCATGGGATTTTGTACATGTAAAATGGTAGTCCATATCATAACCAAACAAATGGTTTTGGCTGAGGCGATGGTTGAAGTTGCCAAACGTATACTTAAAAGGCAAAAGATGATAATTCTGATCCGAGAATAGGATTTTTTAGAATATCGTTCTACTCCTCTCGCTGATATAGGAAATTTAGTCCAGCCGCAGTTAGTCCAATCACGACAAACTTCGTTCTATCCTTCCCACTGTAAGGGAAAACCTTATACCAACGAGTACCGCCCCCTGATGTAGTCAAACAAAAAATCGCAGAATCCAAGGTCAAATCTATGCATTACTATGGATAAAAAATGCTAAACCTCTGTCTCCCTTAAATGTTGGAGATTCCGCTAGAATTCAACGTCTAGACAAGTCCTGGAGTCCCGCTGTTGTTATAAAAAATCACAGCGATAGGTCCTATATTGTTGAGACAGAAAACGACAACAATATCGCAGAAATCGTAAAGATTTTGTTGAAAATCTAAAGAATCGCCATTATTGACACATGGGTGCTTTGAATTCTGGCATTGAAATGTCAGTTTAATGACAGAAAATGATTAACGTAGGGTCAGAGTGTACCGATAGCAATAAAATAGCCTGTGGTTTTGAATCCCTTCGGATAATGCCTAATTATTTCACTCGCGCAGGCAGAAAGGTGAAGCCACGTGCTGTAACAGACTTGTAAATAGACAGTGATTGTTTGTAATGAAGAAATTTACAGTATTAATCATGATTAGTACATGTTGTAAACGACTCATGATAATGAACATTTATTAACTACATGTTACTGTAATCATCATCTAATATAAGTTTTTTCTTCCTTGAATTTATTTAAGCGTTATTCAAATAATCTATGCGTTTTATACTTATGATAAAATTATGTTTAAAATATAACAGTAATTTTGTAAAAGATGGAAGATGTAGCATGATGAGGTAAACTGTAACATGATACTCTAGGTGCGTACAGCTCCTTTATAATAGAGAGTTCCCTAGATCTTAATATACTACCATCACGGACACTGATATGTAAACACATGTATCATATAATATAGTTTAGATAATAAACGTAGTTAGAGCACATATATATTTATGTCGTTCATAAACCCATGACGTAACAAAGAGTTCTTAGCTTTTAAGTACAAAAACATTTATTACAACTGGATCGTTCTTCCATTCGGACATTTGTTGTAGTCCTTTCTATTTTTACAAAGTTATTAGAGAAGTTATTAAGTATTTACGTTCTTTAGGTTTTCGCGCTGTAGCATAATTATGTGGATGACTTTATATTGTTTGAATCATTGACAATACTGGAGATTAAACTTTAATTAGTATTAAGCTGGAGAGAATCAGAATTCTACAGAAACACATTGGTAGATGTTTGCGACATGATTTTTCAAGTGCAAAAGAATTAGCCCGAGCAGCGGGTCAATGTGTTTCGTGAATTACCAAGAAAATTGCTTCTAAGAAATGTTTATATGCTTTTGTAGACATAACTTACACCTGAACTTGTTAAGTTATACATCGACTACATCATTGACGATACTGGAGATAATACTTTAATTAGCATTTAGCCAGAGAGAATCAGAATTCTTATGAAAGACATTGGTAGATGTTTGCGACATGGTTTTACAAGTACAAAAGAATAAGTGCGAGTAGCAGTTCAATGTGTTTCGTTGACTAAATGTGAATTACCGAGAAAATTGCTTCTAAGAAATGTCTATACCCTTTTGCAGACATGAAAATCACATTGTATATTATTTCATAAAATCAGGTGAGATTTATACGATATTTGAAAAAACTTGGTGCTCAGGGAGCTTAATATGTTAAAATAATTAATTTTGGCATGATCCTATGACATAGTGACCATCCATTATACAATGATCATGCACCAAAGACATGGTCATGCAATTAACTTCTACAATGTCTATTCAATTGACTTGACATGAAGTTATGACATGGCGGTAATATCAAATTCTAAAATGTCTCTTTTTGTTGCATGCAAGCAATCCAATATTCAAATGTTCTTGCAACATTCAGAAGGAATTGACCTCACGTCTGCATGGCAGTGCTATCAAACACTCAAATGCCTGTTTATTTTTCATTCATGTACTGGACATAAACCAAAGGCATGGTGGCACTCAAAAGTTTCAAATGCTCTTGCCATATTTAGTATAAATTGGCCTCTGGTCTGCATGGACACACTCTCAGATGTCAAGGTCATCATCTGGATCTTCTTCATCAAAATCATCAGCATCATCAGGCTGATAAAATATTTTGCCTTCTCCAAAATTTGTAGAGTTGTCTTCCCTGTGAAAAAAACCATATCAATTAGAGGCTCAATAAGGTTACATTATTCTCAATTTCCAACCAAATATAGTTAAATAATATAATCAATTGCATTACAATAATAAAGGATTTAAAGAGTTGTCTTCCCTTTACAATATGGATAATATGTTCTTTGTAATTGATTAATAGAGTTGTCTTCTCTTTAAAATATGGATTACATGTTTAATGTAATTGATTAACACAGTTGTCATCTCTTTGAAATATGAATTACATGTACACTGAAATTGACAGACTGATTCAGTTGTCCTCTTTTTAAAATATTGAATGTATAATGTAACTGATTTATAGAGTTGTCTTCTCTTTGAATAAATATTACATGTATAATGTAATTGAATAATAGTTGACAATCAGTCTGTGCAAGTTGAAATAATTGAGCCGCGTCACGACAAAACCAACATAATGGGTTTGCGACCAGCATGGATCCAGACCAGCCTGCGCATCCGCACAGTCTGATCAGGATCCATGCTGTTCGCTATCAGTTTCTTTACTTGTTATAGGGTCTGTAGGCGAACAGCATGGATCCTGATCAGACTGCGCAGATGCTCATATTATGTTATGCGAGTTGTGCATGAAAGTCCAAGCCATTCTACCCACTCATTACACTCATTCAAGAATCCGCATTTTCTATTGGACAATTTGGTTAATTAAAATAATCTAGGAGGATTTTTGTATGAAAGGCTCAGCCATCTTGTACATTGATCTATCTGTGAGCCACAGTTTTCAATTTGAGAACTTGGTTTATTGACAGTCTCCATGAAAACAAAATGTTGTACCTGTTAACATCATATGTGTACGGTAACTTGACTTGACTTCTAGCCTCCTTTTCTTTATCTGTCAAGGTCAGATTGAAGGTCAAATTGGCAGTAGGGTCACTCTATAAAATACATTTTTTATGGTACATTCATCATAAATATATTTGAATAATGAAGTTCCAAGTATGGTAATAAATTAATCAAAACTAATCTTTGCAGAGACAGTCTGCAAACAAATAATTATTTACTTTTTATTCAGAAAATTTGTTCATTCATTGATGAAAATACTTCTCAAAAGAATAAAAGAATATGTTATTTGATATTGTAAACAATAAATAGCAATTTCTTTCAAAGGGAGGAGTTTAACCCCCTTGAAACATAGAATGAACAATTTTGTGAAATAGACAGAAGATGTTGGAAGATGAATAATCTTGTAAAATAAATAAGGAATTCAAAAGAATGAATAATTATGTTATATAGAGGTAGTCTTTTTTGATATGACAGACTGCTTTAAATGGGCTGCGTCAAGACAAAACCAACATAGTGCGTTTGCGAACAGCATGGATCCAAACCAGCCTGCGCATCCGCTCAGTCTGATCAGGATCCATGCTGTTCACTATCAGTTTCTCTACTTGTAATAGGGTTGGTAAGGGAACAGCATGGATCCTGATCAGACTGCACGGATGTTTTATAGAGTAAATCACTGCTTTATTATTATGAATGCATAAAATTGTCCAAAAAAAGGCACAAACCCTTCAGTAGTTAGGGTGATTATAACCAGTTTACAAGCAAAACCTTAACCAAGAATTTCTAAGCTGAAAAAGGGGCATAATTATGAAAAAAAATCAAGAGTTATGGGACTTGTGCCAATCATGTAAGATAATCACAGAGAACAAGCGTGTGAAGTTTCAATCCTTTCCCTTCAGTAGTTAAAGAGATACCAGCTTACACGCAAAAACTTAACCAAGGATTTCTAACTTGAAAAAGGGGCTAATTATGCAAAAAGGCAAATCAGAGTTAAGGGAGTTGTGCCAATCATGTTAGATAATCACAGAGAACAAGTGTGTGAAGTTTCAATCCATTCCCTTCAGCAGTTATGGAGATACCAGCTTACACGCAAAAAACTTAACCAAGGATTTCTAACTCGAAAAAGGGGCATAATTATGCAAAAAAGCAAATCAGAGTTACGGGAGTTGTGCCAATCATGTTAGATAATCACAGAGAACAAGCGTGTGAAGTTTCAATCCATTCCCTTCAGTAGTTATGGAGATACCAGCTTATACGCAAAAATTTAACCAAGGATTTCTAACTCGAAAAAGGGGCATAATTATGCAAAAAGGCAAATTAGAGTTATGGGACCTGTGCCAATCATGTTAGATAATCACAGAGAACAAGTGTGTGAAGTTTCAATCCATTCCCTTCAGTAGTTATGGAGATACCAGCTTACATGCAAAAACTTAACCAAGAATTTCTAAGTTCAAAAAGGGGCATAATAATGCAAAAAAGCAAATCAGAGTGATGGGACGTGTGCTAATCATTTTAGATAATCACAGAGAACAAGTGTGTGAAGTTTCAAGCCATTCCCTTCAGTAGTTATGGAGATACCAGCTTTTATGCAAAAACTTAACCAAGAATTTCTAAGTCCAAAAGGGGGCATATTTATGCAAAAAAGCAAATCAGAGTTATGGGACGTGTGCCAATCATGTTAGATAATCACAGAGAACAAGTGTGTGAAGTTTCAATCCATTCCCTTCAGTAGTTATGGAGATACCAGCGTACATGCAAAAACTTAACCACAGGGACGCCGAAAAATGGGTGACTGCATTAGCTCGATTATTCTGCGAATAGTCGAGCTAAAAACTATATTACACTACTGTAATAACACTTTGATGTGACGTCATTTGGGTTATATACAAACATATTGTAAAAGCGCGCTAATGATAGTGTTACATTAAAAGTGTGCGCATCAATGAATAATGATTCTTTTTAACAGTTTACCGTTCTTGTATCAGATGTAAGATAAATAGAATATTAAATTTGTGTAGATTCAATATTAAATTTATTAAACTTGTTGAATAAAACAATATTATGCTTGCCAGAGGATCAGTTAAAATGATATTAATCAACCCGTTCAATATTAAACCTACACTCATTCAATATGCTCTATGTAAATAACACATTGATTCTAAGATACTATTTCAAACCCTAGGTCAAAACACATTAAACAATGGATATTTCCACAGCAAATTAAAATTAAACATACGAGCCCCTTCACGACAAAACCAACATAATGGCTTTGCGATCAGCATGGATCCAGACCAGCCTGCGCATCTGCGCAGTCTGATCAGGATCCATGCTGTTTGCTTACAAACCCTATAACAAGTAAAGAAACTGATAGAGAACAGCATGGATCCTGATCACATTGCGCGGATGCGCAGGCTGGTCTGGATCCATGCTGGTCGCAAACCCATTATGTTGGTTTTGTCGTGACACGGCTCATACCTGTTTAGTTTCCATAGCAACAGTAGATGTATCAACATTTTTCACTTCTGTGACGTCCTGAATACAATACTGCTCATCCAGGTTAAAGTGCTCATCCTGAAACATGCCAAATTGTAAATATTAGAGATAATACAAAAAACTTTAACCAAAATTTTTTAGTTAATAAGGGGCATAATTCTGTAAATATTGTAGACAGAGTTATCCACCTTGTCAATCTGATGTACATTGTTACTATAAATAAGTATTGTAAGTTTCAATTGAATATCTCGAGCAATAATTGAGATATTTGACTTTACAAAAAACTTTAACCAACGCCGACACGGATGTGGACGCCGACGCAACTGCAATAAATCTCTATATTCTTCAAATTGTGGAGCTAAAAATGTAAAAAATTGCTGATTCGCAAGGAACAACAAAATTTTGGGATGAAATGGACAAATAACAATTCAAATACAAAATATAATTCAATCAAAATAAAGATACTATTTTTTGGGATCAAGATCAACATTTGAAACAACTGTCATGACTGTAAAATGCCCATGTTTAGTAAGGTAACAATTAATATATTCTAAAATTTCCTAAATAGGCTATTTGAAGTCCAGCTTTATCAAGAACATATTGAATATTTAATCTATGAGAGTAAACAATAGAGAGTTTTTGATTTTTTAATTTTGACTCAGATCCTTAAATCTTAGCAAACACGGGACCTGGTGTTGTATTAAGTACATTGACTAACCTTTACAAACAATATGTTATTATTTACTCAACACTTACAATTCTAATAACTTTCCCTGATAGTCTTTTATGCAGTGTATTACAGGCCACATGAAAATGACCTAGTTTTGGTGGTGTGACTTTGACAATGGTGGTTGCTAAGTGATTTAATAAAACTATGCTATGGTCGTCATGGAGATCTCTATGTAATAAACAGACAACTTGTTCTACTTCAGCTTCTGAAAATATAGGTAAAACAATCTGTGTAAGAAATTGCGAAGTTTTACATTGGTTTCTCAAAAATATGAAATAAACACTACCTAGAATTTTTCGATTATTTTCATCACCTAATATTATATGAAAAACACAATAAATAATTGTAAAACAAATTGTAAACTTATTTCATACTCAAGATTACAATTAAAATTTCCACCTTAATACTGATATCACAGATGGAAACTCATTCAACACATTTTAAATATAGAAATTTTATAACAACTTTTTCTTCTTTCACAGATGCCATGTAATTTGAGCCGTGTCACAACAAAACCAACATAGTGCGTTTGCGACCAGCAACTGCATGGATCCAGACCAGCCTGCATATCCGCGCAGTCTGATCAGGATCCATGCTGTTCGCTATCAATTTCTCCTCTTGAAATAGACTTGGTAAGCGAACAGCATGGATCCTGCTCAGACTGCACGGATCCATGCTGGTCGCAAACGCACTATGTTGGTTTTGTGGTGACACGGCTCATTTATATTACCAAAATGCTCATTACCCTGTATTTTAGCAGACGTCAATCTTGACAGAGCCTGACATGTGTAAGGTGCTTGACGATGTAACATCATTGGACTGAGACTGTCAATCACTATAGCAACATTATTGTTGGCATGGTGACCAGATCTGTTGCTAAGATGCTTCACAAGGTCAGTATCTACAGAGAGATTTTCAGCACTCTCCCATCCGAGAACATCTGTTGACCCATCATGAAATACAAGTCTGAAGAAAAATATCCATGACAAAATAACACAAGATAAAATGGAACAATGACTACTTTCCCCTCTTCAATACCCCCTACCCTCTCCAGGAAAAGCAGCCAAGTTCTTCAGTTGATTAAAGCATTGAAGACATACTAACACAATTTACAAAGTCTACTACAGTTTATATTTTTTAATCATTTAAACCTTCAAAACCAATCTTGCTCACAGTGTTTCTCTTTCTGTTTTTGGGGGTTTTATTTAATAGAAAGTTATAAAAAATGGCTAATAATGAACAAGACCCGTCACAGGACAATGTGCTCGATTATTAATACCATGAGCCTGCTTAATGTAAAATTTCCAAGTACAAAAGTTTAGGTACAAAAGGGCCATAACTCTGTCAAAACCTATGTCCAAATTATGGGCCTTTTAATAGTGAACTCCTATTATGCTATCAAATAAATGTGTGAAGTTTTGATCCATGCTTCAGTTGTTTTAGAAATGCCAACTTACAAGCAAAAACTTAACCACAATGTGACGCCGACACTGACGCCTTGAGTGAGTACAATAGCTCTCCATACTATATGATTATAGTGTAGTAAAGCCATAAAGGAATGTAACACCTTAGCCTGGTTATTAAACGGCACATTTCTCCTTGGAAACAAAATCTTAATTACTTCCTTAGAATCCTTTGATATTGTTGAATTAATGGTTTTAGAACATGCTAAATGAAGAAAGTGGCGCCAAAATTATTTTAAATTAAATAAGAAAAATGTAAACAAAGAAGTATTTTGACTTCCATACAAAATACTAGATAAGTATCACTGTAATTGTTATATAATAATGCATTTCTGTGGTAAAATGGGCCTAGTCATAAAACTCTCCATAACAAGGAACAAGTATTATTGAAATCTTTAAACAAAAGCAGTCTGATACCTAAAAGTTCATATTTGCGTCTGAAATAGTGCATGTGTAAAAACATTACTGGTTGCTATTGCTAAGGGAAAACAACAGTTCCAAAAGATGTGTACATATAAGAGAAATCAATACCCCCTAGGGCGGGGTCAATTTTGACCCCAGAGAAACTATTAAAACAAACTTGGAAGACTGTGACCCATAAGAAGATTTGTTATGCTTAATATCTAACCTCTAGCTCTTTGGGTTTTCTTAAAGAAGATTCTTGGAGTTTTTTTACTAAATATGTACATGATATAAGGAAAATCAATGACCTCTCAGGACGGGGCCAATTTTGACCAAAGGGCTTTTATTTGAACAAACTTGGTAGACACTCACTAGAAGATGTTTCATGCTTAATATCTAAGCTCTAGCTCCTTGGGTTTTTTTTAAAAGAAGAATTTTTTTATTTTTACTATATACATACATGTATAAGGAAAATCAATGACCCCCCCCCCCCCAGGGAGGGGCCAATTTTCCAGGGCTTTTATTTGAAAAAAAACTTGGTAGACACACACAGTAGAAGATGTTTCATGCTTAATATCTAAGCTCTAGCTCTTTGGGTTTTTCAAAAGAAGTTTTTTTTAAAGTTTTTACTATGTACATACATGCATAAGGAAAATCAATAACACCCCGCCAATTTTGACCCAAGGGCTTTTATAAGAACAAACTTAGTAGACACTTACTAGAACATGTTTCATGCTTAATTTCTGAGCTTTAGCAGTTTTTTATGAGTTCTGCATGGAATTAAATATTTTGGACAATTTTTAAAGGTGACCACCGAAGGATCATTCCTGTGAAGTTTGCATGAAAATGGCTTAGCCGGGCCTGAGGAGATGTTGATTAAAGTAAAATTTTACGGATGAATGCTGGACGAAAAGCGATCACAAAAGCTCACCATGTCACTTTGTGACAGGTGAGATAAAAATAGTATTCTTATCATGAGTGATGAAATTTATTTAAGACAATCAAACTTAGACAAAGAAATAAAAATGAGACCTCTAGACTATTTATATGGTTTTTCTTTGATTTGATTTCAGTGTTGTTATATTTTTCTCGTCCTCCGGGTTCATTGATGCCAGCACTATTGATGAGAGTTGAGTACCTCTCAAGGCGGTGCTAGGAGGCGTGAGTAATGTTGCACTTATTCATTATCCCTCATGTACAGACTCAGAGTCTGCAATTTACATGTAATTTTGTTGTGATTTAAATGCTTCCGAGGGATTATTTTGTTTCCAGATTTTTTTTCGACAAGGTGATCTAGTTTATGACCAAAGATTAGTGATCTTCAAATTTATGCTAAATATCATTTAGTATATCACTCCAACACAGGTTGTCAAATCAAATAATAAATGTAACCTCTAGTCTATGAACAAGGATTTTCTTTGATTGAAGCTTGTGACCTTCATTGTCCTTTTTTCTTTCTTAGAGATCACTGATATGATCATTCAAGTTTGATGAAGATCCAATCACAACTGTGACCTTTAGAGGGTAGACTGTTGATGGTTGGAGAATGGATGACAGATCAACTGCTAAATGCTCACTTGAGCTTAAACTAAGGTGTCACAAGCAGTTATCTCCCTTTGACAAATGAATGAAATAAGGTCAAAATGGATAATTTGTCCACACATAACTAAGAAAAAATGGGTCAAAGACAGAAAAAGGCCAGGTTGCATTTGTATACCAAATATCATAAAACTGTGATGCTACTGAGAAAACTGTTACGAAAATTTCATACCATTCACCAATTATGTTGAAATTTTACTAAGTAGATTAACAGGAAGTGGATGAGCAACAGACCTGAAATAAAATCCCACAGTATGGGACCACATGTTGATGCTGTATACCAAATATCAAGAGGCTGTGATAAGTAGTTGCTGAAAAAACTGATACTAAAATATTTTCCCGCCCACATTTTATAAACCAGGTTTGCACCTGTGCACCCTGGCCAAAAATCAAATGAAAGTTGATCATACCTTTGGTAAAACTCTGTGTTTATAAAATCTTTAAGGTAGTCTGGAGATTTTTCAAAACATACCACATGGACTTTCTCTACCCTGTAACAATCAAATATACAGAAAAATAAACAACAACAACAAGAAAATCAAGGTCTCATCAAATACATTACTAATCAAGAGAAACTGAAATACATTGAGCCGTGTCACGACAAAATCAACATAGTGGGTTTGAGATCAGCATGGATCCAGACCAGCCTGTGCATCCACACAGTCTGATCAGGATCCATGCTATTCGCTATCAGTTTCGCTACTTGTAATAGAGTTGGCAAATGCACTATGTTGGTTTTGTCTTGATGCAGCTAATGTATATTTGAATACTGTATAATAAATCAATTACTGAACATATAAGGCTTGTTTTTGATGATTATGTTACTTAAAAAAAAAGCTTGACGTATACAAATACTGTATGTACCATTTTAGTGTTTAAAAATGAAACCAAAAAAATCAGACATCTACAAAATTTACGGGTAAATTAAATAAAAAAAATATCAAAGTCTATGTAAAAGAAAAAAATTATTTAAAGTGAAACAGATTATTTTAATTACTTTAAACTATTTTAATTTATTTAAACTAAAAAAGAGCCACTGCCAGGTGGGGACAACACTCAAAATACTTTTTCTTAAAGCAAGTTACATAAACAGTTTAAAATTTAAGGTCAAGTGGGGGTAATTCTGATAATTTTTGTGCTAGAAAATTTTATTTGCAAACCTTGTCACATATGATGAGGTTGAGGATCAAAAACATATATTTGAAGTTTGAATACCTTAAAAAAATAAAGAACTTATAGTGAAGAAGCGAAAAAAAACTTAAATCTTGATGAGGTGATGCTTGGTGGGTGGGACAGCTCTCAATATACTCCCTATAGTCAAGATTAAAATGATGTGTATAATCTCCATATATACTGCCACCTATCCCTATTTTAAGTTTCATAAAAATGTTTTCTGAACTTTTTGAGTTAATCACAAATATTGTTAAATATGCCATATTCTAAGCCTATTTGTTGCCATAGCAACCAAACGTTATCTCTGGATCCAGTTTATGTGTTAAATTAGCCATATATAGAGTTTCATAAAAATATTTTTAGAACTTTTCGCATTATCTCGGGATCTAGTTTTGTGGACGGATGGACAGACGGACAGAGGGTAAACCTAAAGTCGCCTCCGGTTAAACCGGTAGGGGACTAATAAAACAAGATTTGCTGCATAGTAAATTATCTAATTAAATTGGGCTTGTGATTGTCGGCATGCCTCTTTGATTAGATCAAAGGTCTGTCGGGTTTTTTAAACTTTGTCAAAATAACCTGAATAAAATGTAAATGTCATGATGTGGTTTTATTTAAGCTAGCTAGGTACTGCAACATGTTTGCTTTCTTTTTTATATCTGGAATAATACAAATAGCAAAGGTAATTTTTAAACCTTACTTGAATATATGCAATAATAACAATTCAATAATATCAGGTCACAGAATTTTATAGCAGAATTAGAATGCATGCTCTTTAAAAAAAACTTGGTAAAGATGTTGATTAATATTAAGAATTAAGTCTGACAAAAATGTCAATTATATAAAAAAGCAAGCAAAAAAACGGTCATTTAACATTTTGGCATATCTAAGTGATTACACATGCCGGACCTGCTGATTACTAATTAATGTCGCGCATATACATGCCAGATATAATGTCAACTTAGTAACCAGAAATAACTTTTTATATACTAAATATCACTTAATCACTTGTTAAGAAATACATGCAGATCATGTCAAAGATCTGCTATTAAAAATGTTTTTTGTTCTGCTAAGACACAATTATTATGCGACATGACTCATTGATTTTGTAACGGGACTCATTTTTTTCAAACATGTGCATCGTCAAACCCATTGTAAGGAATTTCTAGATTAATCAGTGACAAAGTTATAGCCAAAATTAGCAAGAAACAAGCAAAATTTAGACATTTGGTCATTTATGAATGAAATTTAAGGTCTGTCGGTTTATCGGTTTAACTTGAATGTCTATCCTATAAGATTATTATGCTCAAGACAATCTATTTAAAAATAACAAAGTTATAGACACTAGAAGCAAAAAAAAAAAAAAAAGCAAAATTTAGACATTTGAACCTTGAATGTCATTAATGATTCTTAAGTTAGTGTGGTCTAATAAAAGGTCTTGTGGCCAAGTATGAAGATAGTACACCTGGAACTTAAAAATTTATGATTAAGGTCCAGTTTGTGGACAGCAATGGCATCGGCAACGCCAAAATGACTGTAGCAAAACCTCTTTTTTTTTCAAAAAATAAGTAGAGCTAAAAATAAAAACTAGAACTATCACTAAATGTGATTAAAACCCCTACAAGACTGCTTCAGAAATGAGGATGTTACTAGTTACAGAATACCTTGTAAAATAATTCATATATAGAGTTATGGTTGTGGGCAATTAAAGATAGTTGTGGTTCTTATATGTTGCATTTCCTTTCAATGTTGCATTTCCTTTCAATGTGGTTGGCCATTGATGAAGTTTTATTGAATTACTCTGTAATAAGTCCAGAAAGACAAGGAAAAGGAACAAAGGGCAATAACTCTATAAATACTGAGATATAGTTCTTGTGCACTGCACTTCCTCTTATTGTGCCTGACCATTGTATGAAGTTGTTCGAATTCCAACCAGTACCTTTTAAGTTATGCTCCGAACAAGGAAAAGTATCAAAGGGCAGTAACTCTGTATTTTGTCAAAATGGAGTTATGGCTCTGGTGCACTGCACTTCCTTTTAATGTCCTTGACAACTGTATGAAGTTGTATTGAATTCCAAACAGTAGTTTTCAAGTTATGCTCTGGACAAGGAAAAGTAACAAAGGGCAATAACTCTTTAATTAGTCAAGATGGAGTTATGATTCTTGAGCACTGCACTTCCTCTCGATGTGCTTGACCATTGTATGAAGTTATATTGAATTCCAACCATTAGTCTTCAAGTTATGCTCCGGACAAAACAGGCAATGGAAAAGTAAAAAAGGGCAATAACTCTGTACTTAGTCAAGATGGAGTTATGGTTCTTGTGCACTGCACTTCCCCTTATTGTGCTTGAGCATTGTATGAAGTTGTTTTGAATTCCAACCAGTAGTTTTCATGTCATGCTCTGGACAAGGAAAAGTAAAAAAGGGCAATAACTCTGTTATAAGTCAAGATGGAGTTATGGTTCTTGAGCACTGCACTTCCTGTCAATGTGCTTAACCATTGTATGAAGTTATAATGAATTCCAACAATTAGTCTTCAAGTTATGGTCCGGACAAAAGAATGCAATGGAAAAGTAACAAAGGGCAATAACTCTGTAATTACTTTAGATAGAGTTATGGTTCTTGTGCACTGCACTTCCCCTTATTGTGTTTGACAATTGTATGAAATTGTTTTTAATTCCAACCAGTAGTTTTCAAGTTATGCCCCGGACAAGGAAAAGTAACAAAGGACAATAACTCTGTAATTAGTCAAGATAGTTTTATGGTTCTTGTGCAGTGTACTTCCTCTCAATGTGCTTGACCATTGTATGAAGTTATAATGAATTCCAACCATTAGCCTTCAAGTTATGCTCCAGACAAAAAAGCAATGGAAAAATAACAAAGGGCAATAACTCTGTACTTAGTCAAGATGGAGTTATGGTTCTTGTGCACTGCACTTCCCCTTATTGTGCTTGAGCATTGTATGAAGTTGTTTTGAATTCCAACCATGAGTTTTCATGTCATGCTCTGGACAAGGAAAAATAAAAAAGGGCAGTAACTCTGTAATAAGTCAAGATGGAGTTATGGTTCTTGAGCACTGCACTTCCTCTCAATGTGCTTGACAATTGTAAGAAGTTATAATGAATTCCAACAATTAGTCTTCAAGTTATGGTCTTGACAAAAGAATGCGACCAACCGAACACCGGGTGACTCCTATATACCCCCCTAAACTTTGTTTTTGGGGGTATAAAAATCAGAGAATTGGTAAGTGTATACAGTATGTGTATGGCAAATAAAATGAGAAAAGAATACCTTTGGCACAGGTTATTTACAAGGCTTATCAACAGTGGTCTTCCGCTTTGCTTTACAGAATCTAAAAAAAAAAATCACTCTATTAGCACTAGTAGTGTTTATTGGAAGCACTTATTGTAAGCACTTATTGTAATTAATGAGTACTAGTAGTAATAATTGCAGCACTACTTAATCAGGTAGCAACCCCAGCTAAAATTTCAACTATTTTACTTTACAATGTTTTTTAAAGATCCTGTAACACATTTTTTTCATGATTTTATTTCATAAATATGATGCTCAAATTAACATTTGACATTATTGTAAGTTCCAATAAGCATTATTTATAAAGATATTACCGAATTTAACATATCATGTAAATAAAGGGAGGTAATTAGAAATTTATTTTCTATAAATTGTAAGTCAAATTTTCCAATAAGAAATGAATGCATATAATTTATTGACTAAATATAATATGCACAAATATTTGCAATACACATTTTACATATTCTTTGATGTTTGAAAATTGTTTTATTTGCATAATTATATATACATATATAATTAATTGCAAGTGTGGTATACACACAGTAACAATATCAATCACAAAACACACAGGATCTTTAAGTGTGTTTTAATAATAGTATTAAAGCAGACTGACTTAGAACATTTTAAATTTTGGAAATATCTTGAAAAATAAAAAAATGTTATGAAAGTTTAAAGTTTGTGAAATGTCCTGATTTTCTGGAACATTGTCACCAATATATTATATAGGGAAATGTCAGTCTGGTCGAAATGTCAAGTAGACACTGCTTGTGATGTCATCAGTCAACTTGCCTTTCCATACAATGGTCCAAATGCATGGTCAGAAATGTCCAAATATCTGGTCAGAAATATGTCCAAAGTACTAAATTACTAAATTGTTTGGGCAGGAAATACCTAAACAACCCAAATATAGCAATATTCATTTTTGTCTGTATAAAATATAGATTATGATAAGAAAATAAATTTATAGTTATGAAAAATATGACTTGGCTGGCTATAACTTTCATTCATTCCGTTGAAATGGGCAGTTGAGATGTTGTAAGAAAATAAACTTGACATTTGTGGATTTAGGTTCATTGAATGATTCTGATTATATAGATCTTTTTGCAATTTAAGATTAAGGTATGATTAAATCAATTGTCTACATCAAAATTTTAAGGTATAATTTTGTTGAAATTTCATACAAGTGTCCATTGTATTATTTTTTATAAATTTAATAGCTTAATGGAGTATATCTATATTTGGGTATATTTCCGTTCAAAACACAATGATAGGAAAATGTATATTTGGGTATGCTTGGTTATATTAGTGAAAGAACATATTGTATTCATTATATAAACAGCATTTTTTTTAGTAAAAAATATTTATTTTTAATATATTTGGGCAATATTTGAGTTTATCACATAAACGGCAGCACAGGAGTGTTACAAATAAAGCCATTTAATAAAAACGATATAACACTAGTGTAAAAACTCTTTGACGTGATGTCATTTGCGCTATATACTTGTATAAACATAGTGTTAAAGCTCGCTAAACTTAGCATTACACCATATGCGCGTCATTGAAAAAATACTCTTTTTATATTTATATGTGATAAATAGAACATTATATTCGTGTAAATTCAATACTGGATTTATTGAATAAAACAATATTATGCTCGCCATGTTAGTAAATATGTTTTAATAACCCTTAGGAAAAGGAAAGGCATTTAACTTGTAGTTATATTGCAGTTATTTAGCAGTTTTTTCAAATAAATGCCTTTTTTACAATTTTTTGCCCTTCATCTTAATTTGTAGGATTCCATTTAAACAGCAGTTCTTAAAAAACTGGTAAAAACTTGTGTCCAGCATTTTTTACCAGTTTTTCAACATTTAAAAATAAATGGTGATGTTAAACAATACTTACATTACCATTTTTTACAAGTTATTTTCTTGAACCATTTTTTTAAGCTAAAAGATTGTGACAGAATCTGCAGTTTTTACAAGTTTTATTTAAATGCTTTTAGGAAAATATAATTCATGCACACTAATATTCACTTAATACCTTGTAGTGCATCATAGCAATATTGTATGTGTACAACTCACCGGTGTGGGGTGTAAATTTACTTTCAAACTGAGTCATGCCGTCCAGAGGCAGCAAAAGAAATCACATGAACAAACCCTGCCGTCTTCTCTTTTTTTTTTTTTTAAAACTCATGAGCCAGATAGTTTGTCTGTACAATGTGAAGGTTGTAGTTTACAATGCCTGCGACAGAGTTGAAACTCAGACACTAGCTGTTGTATTTTATAAATTATACTGCTTGCGGTAACGTAATTTCAAACCAAAACAAAATTTCTACAGCATTCTTTTCTTCAATTTTCTTTCAAAAGGAAGCTTTGCAAAATACTATACAATAGTATATAACTTTGATTTCAAAATTACTGTTAGCTGTTTTAGTACCGCGAAAATAGGAACTTTCACTGTAAATGAAAGAAAGCATGTTTGACAGACAAGTTAAATGGTATGAAAAGACATTATGAAGTCCTACATATTATTATTATTATTGTAAAACAAATTTTTTTTTTTTTGTGTCTTGAGAGTGACTCACTCTTTCCAAAAAAACAATAGGGAGTAAAGACACTAGCTCTAAAATTTATCTGTTAATTGCTCTATAGTTAAATCTAGTCAGCATTAGACATCAGCATGTATTAATATAAAATTTCTGATATTTGGAGGATCAGATTGAGAATAGATATCTTATTTATGGCAATTGTTCAAAAATAATTATGTCCCCTCATTTTCTCATTATGTACACTTAAAACGATTCTTTATAGCTGACATATGCATGAATCACTTATGTCCACTTTTAACAGTTCTTGTATATCTTGTTTTTTTTGTTTTGTTTAAGCTAGACTTTAAAGCCCCATGTATTTCTTAAGAATTCTGTATCGAAAGGGTTTTACCTCTTGACACCAAATGTCAAAATATTTAGCCTTTGTATATTGTTTTTTACTAATAAACCCCAGTCGTTTCTGTATCGTTAGTACCTTCAGTACTTTGATTATGGAAATTTGATAGTCTGCAATATAACGTAAATGATGTACACTAGACAGCTAGGCCTTTAGAATATAAAAGATATCACCATCAAAGAAGAAATAAAATAACTTTTTTAAAATCATGCAGAAAGATATACTGGTATTTAAAAAGTCCCAGTATTTCCCAGTTATTATCCTAGAAAATTCCAGAATGTTAAAACCAGTCTTGGCTATTCTAGTAATGCCTAGGAAATACCAGTTACTGAGAACTAGGCATTTCTAATAATTTTTAAACAACTCATCAATTTCAAAGTTATACTAGGAATTGTAATTTATTTTCTGAGATTTCTAAGACTTAAGATTTTGCAAAATTCCTAGTCTTTAGGAATTACTTAGAATTTATCTTGTAGAACAAAATCCTTAACATCTGTGCTAAATTCCTTGAATCTTACATAAATTCCTAAAGACTAGGAATTCTCTTTGTTGAAAGTAAACAAGTAAATAAAGAAGGAAGACAATAAAATTGAAAATAAAAATGTTTTCTTTCTTTTTTTAAAGAAAACAACATACTGATCTAGATCTATTTAATAATATTTTTCTAGGATTACTTTTATTATTATTATTTAATTGAAATTTAATAATCAATTGACCTTAATGGTCAACCTGCATTATGACAATTTTGTCATTGGCCATTTAATTAATAGATATTAAATAGGAATATATAACCCAAAAAGAAATAACAAATGTTCAGGCACTCCAAGTAAATCAAAGACGTATTATAAACCTTAAGAAAATAATCAATAATTGACATCTGAAGTATGTAATTTTTATCAGTTGTGTAGAGCTATTTTTAGCGCTGTCAAATTGCATCCACTGATGTCATGCTTCAGTGCACAGGCTGTGTGTATAAACCACTTTATGCACGGCTTATACTGCCTGTTGACATTTTTATTGATTGTGATTTGAACATATGTAGATCTAATTAGGGGTGGATTTAAGGTGATTATTATTGCATAGTTGAAAATCCCATGTGGCAAATAGACTCTTGTGCAGATTTTTTCACGTGTCAAATTTGTGCATTTCCAAATTTTCACGAGTCAAAACCCGAATCTCCGCCTGAATTAAAGTAGGCCTATATGTGGCAGGTCATATTTATGCTGACGGAAATTAACGATGATAACTTAGTCTTTACTTAACCAGCGAACCTTTACGATTATACTCGAGCAATTTCCGTATATTTACGCTAACCGAGACGAGCATAATTTCATGACGTATTTAATACGTATACTGATGACGTAGCAACACAATTGTTTTGGAAACTACTGTAGCATTGTATGAAATTCAAGCGCTTGTTGGGCTAAAATAATAGATTTGTGAAATAAAATTCAACGATATAATTGAAATTATTCAGTCATTGTATTGACGGCAAAAACAACGGAACTACACGAAATTTTGCGAATCAAGCACATGTTACTGACGTAGTACACAGGTTTATTACGTAGAACACAGGTTTATTGTGCGCGCAATATTCAAAGACGGCAGACACTTCGTCTCATATCGACAGTGAACTGATATCGTCTCCCCAATAAAGACATACAACGAGGAAGGTGAAATAGCCCAAGCAAATTATCAGAAGAAGACCTTCAAAGCTGCAATCGGTGAAATTCACTGTGAGTATTATCATAAATGCACTGTTTTTTTCCCAAACAGGAAAACGGGGGTGTTTTGACCCCTAGAAAAAAAAAGAAGATTTTAGAGATTTAAATTTTTAAAGAACCCTTTTTTTCACTTCTAAAAAACATTATTTTGGTTAAAAAATTTTCCACTGAACAAAAGAAATAAAAATTGTAAATTTTCCAAACTTATTCCCAGTTACAGTTAAGATTTCTTAAACCCTTTCTGGAAAAAAGCGTAAACGGACTTTTTTCCAAATTTTTGCGATTTTTTTCATTTTTCTTTGTTTTAACAGGAAGGGGAAAAAATAATTTAAAAAATAAAAAAAAAAGCATCGTTTTAAAAATTTGGGTGTGCTTCCCCCGGGAGGAAAATTTTTTGCTTATGCCCTTTAAAAAAATTGAAAATTTAAAAAATTGGGTTTTAAAAAAGGGGATGGCAGAAAGTTTTTTTTTCAAACCCCGACAGGCAAATACCCTAGTATGCGACATTTTTACTAAAATTAGCAATTTTGAACTTGTATTAGAAAAAAAAGTTTTTCATAAAGAAACAATATTTTTATATGACCATTAATTTATGTATCGTATAAGTACCTAATCTCACACCCAACCTATTCTCAAACCCTTCATTCATGTGCTGTTATTTTTTTACTGGAAGTGACTATGATGTCCTGAACATGTGTGCATAAAAGCTTAGTTTCTGACAGACATATGTGCTGATGTCAAATGAAAACAGTGCATAGGAACAAATATTTACATAACATATTTTATTACTTAGCCTAATTTCATACAAATTGCTATTACCTTTGTAAGTCCCATAAATACACCATTAACTATTTGTGAAAATGAATATTATAGACAAAAATAACTTAAAGCAGGTACCTGCATCGTGTAGGGTACTTAATTGTCATGTGATAGTCATATAACAATCACTTCATTGGCTAAACTAAACAGTAGAATTTTAGAGATACTTGAAGGGGTTTGAGATTAGGTTCTTTATTTTAAGAGGTCATGTCAGTTTTTAAACAGAGGGTTGTGCTTTTCCAAAACGGAAATAGAGCTTTTTAAATTGTTGAAATTCAGTCAAATTTTACAGATATGTTACATAAAGATTAAAAAGTGTACATATGTAACAATTTTTATAAAGATATATTTTATTTACACTAAAAGACCTCTTGAATGCTTAGGGGTTTGAGAACTGGTTAGTCCACGATAGATCTAGTTATATATATTTAGAACAAGATCAACAAGAAAAGATGATGTTCAATAAGCCTACATCATGTCTGTATTTTAAAATAACACATTACTGACTGTATTTTTAAATCACAATAAGATACCTCCAAAAATTTATTTGAAACAGAAATCATGTTTTCTGTTAGTTTTTGATTTGTATGTGTGTGTTTGTGTGTGATTTAATCTCTACATTTCTGTGCATGTATAGGAATTATTGGACCACTAAAAAGTTGTCTAGGCCACCAAAATTTATCGGTCAGTGGTCCAGGTGACAGCCTAGCTAAAATGGTTTGTCTTTGACACTGCCTAAGCCTATACTAGAGAATCTGAATACTGGTCCATTAAAATAAATCCCACATGATGATTTGCAAAGAACAAAAATAGCACACAGTGTCATACTTTAAGCACTAACCTGAATACATTGCCTTAATCTCAGTCATTGAATTTAAGATTTTTGAATATACTGATTACTTGTCCGAATTCCAGTTTTGAATTTATTCTATATATTTAACTAAATTCTCTTAAAATTTACACTGGTCATGGGCCACCAGGCCAGTGCTAAATTCGATGACTGTAATCTGTTATTGTATTAGAGGGCAGGACGTGAAGTGGTTGAACACGCTTGAACAAGATATTTTTAGTGGCGGGCATTTAGATTTACCCTTGTCCGTCCGTTCTCTTTTGTGTCGGATATAACTCAAAAAGTATTTGACCTAGAGTCATGAAACTTTACAGGAATGTTGATCAGCATGTGTAGTTGTGCACCTGGGTATTTTTGTCTGAATTTATATAGTATTTTTAGAGTTATTGCCCTTGACTTAGTAAAATTTTGCAATTTTTAACTTGTGTCGCATGTAACTCAAAATGAGTTTGACTTAGAGTCATGAAACTTTGCAGGAATGTTCATCAGCATGTTAAGTTGTGCACTGGATATTTTTTGTGTGCATTTATTTTATTTTTTAGAGTTATTGACCTTGACTTAGAATTTTTTTTGCAATTTTCAACTTGTCGCATGTAAATCAAAAAGGATTTTACATAGAGTCATTAAACCTTACGGGAAGGTAGGTCATCATATGTAGTTGTGCAACTTGGGTTCCGCTTGTGGATTTATCCCGTATTTGTAGAGTTATTTCCCGTGACTTCGTAAAAACCGTTTCATTATGTTGTGTTATTTGTTCCTTCAGTGCTTGAGTTAGAATCAACCAACTTTACAGAAATAATGATCAACATCACTAAATTACAGGAATAACAATGATAATAAATAATAATAAAAAAAATGCACAGTATATTTTCATTAGTTTGCTTTTTTTGGTGAACTTCAAAACTTACCTATGTGAATAAATGAGCATAAAAACCGCCCTGGATTTTCACTTATCAAATTTCAAAATATGTACATGACCAGTTTATAACTTCAATAGCTTTGTTTAACCAAAAGCTACAAATCTGAGGCCCAGAACAGAGTGCAGTCTGTGCGAAAGTCCGTCGGTCCTCGGTCCTGACCGAATAAAAATCATGCGGTCCGAGATAAATTTCCTTTCCGTCAGTCCTCATGTCCGAATAAAATTTCAAAAAGTTAAAAATATTAATGACCTGATAGATAACAAGTACCCCGTGATGCAAAGAATTTATTAAAAGATATTGACCAACCTTAACTCTATTTTGTACATGTCAAATAAATACCAGTCAACTCTGTCATCAACAACGGTAAATTTTGCCGTAAAATACAAATTTGAAAATTTTGTTTTACGATGCCTGTTGAAATAGCCGATGAGTAACAATCTTAAAATAATGAAAAAATATTTAATTTAATATAATCAAAATCAACAACAAGTGGATTTGTGAATGTTTCTGCAGGAAACAGACAAATTTTCAATTGTCACATATTTTCGCGATGCCACTTTTAATAATTAAAAAAATGGTAACCAAAAGGAAGATATGTTTTGTTGTGTGTCATAACACTTAAAATGTAGTTTAGGAATTGAAATTACTAAAGATATTGTTTACTTTAGTTGAAATGGAGGTATTTACCTGTATGTGTTTGTCACATACAATGAATATTTTCTTATGGAAGGGGGGGGGGGGGGGGGGAGTCGAGTGAATCCTGAAGAAAAGAGCATAATGGTCTGAGACTGATGATGTAGGGTTTTTGAAATTATATTTCAAATTTTATCAATCACTTTTATGGTACAATGTTGGGACATATTACCATTTTCTTGAATAAGCTTTTTCTTTGTTCAAACTCCAACTCCCCAACCCCTTACTCTGCTCATATACATCATAATCGTCAACTGTATAAGTGCAGCAAAGATGTCTTAACATATTCAAAGTGATCTGGAACTCCTACATTTTTGTGCTTGGGAGTCCCAGGACTCTTACTTTGAAAATTCTAGTGAGAACCCTGCTAAAGTTATTTCATATGGTCAGCATCTTCTTATGATGGTCACATTAATGATAGTCACACTTATTAAAAGAAAGACGACCATTTTTACATTCAACTGAGTTATTATAAATAATGCTTGAAATGTCTGGGCCGGAAAAATATCATCCGGGCCGGAAATAAACCTAAGGGTATCGGTCCTTGTGGCCTGAAAAAAAAATTGACTTTCGCATAGACTGAGAGTGTGTCATAAACACGTCCTTCATGAATGGCCATTTAAAAAGAAATCAAATAACATACAAACCCACTTACCTGAAAAAATATGTGAGAGTTTTGTAAATATTTAAGACACAGAAACCATTTTGTCAAGTTTGCAATGATTTTACTTGCTTGAACCAAGTGTGCATCCACTTCACGTCCTGCCAAGTGATTTGTATTTATTTCGTTTTCAAATATCTTGGTATATTTCCATATGTAGAGAAATGTACGTATTTGTTTGATTTCAGATAAGAATTGGTACCACAAGGCCACAAAGGGAGGAGTTCAACTAATTTGTGGATGATGTTCAAAGCTGAGGAGAGTGAGAGCTTAAATCTATAAAACGGGTCAAAAACGTTTGATAAAGAAACTGTCATAAATTCTTCAGGTAATTGAAAGAGGGCAAGTTGTACAAAATGCCATGGAGCTAAATAAACATGGAGAAGAAACTGTGATGTCACACAGTTAAATTCAGTATTGGCAGAATTGTGTTCTTATAAGTTATCATATGTTGCGGGATTTTCAGAGATTTGATGCATCCTGGGTAAAAATAGCCAAAACACCGTCATATTGAATTCCCGGAGGTAGATAAAACATTTTTTTGCTTAAATAGAAAGCAATAGTTATTTATTGTAAAAGGTACTATACACACTTTTCTATACAAATATTTCTCTGATGAAAATCTATGTCGGGGTATGTAAACCATAATTCATGGATATCGTCCAAGTTTAAAGAGAGTGCGAAAATTGGAGACTATCGAGAAAACCCAATTATCACCGAAGCCTGCAAAGGATTGTGGGTCTAAATCTGACTATTATCTATTTTTAGAGCTTCCTATCTGTTGTATATATATATATATCTGTGAAAATGCAAAGAAGTCGTTGGATTACCAAAGATCAACATTTCATTTGATTACCAGAGATCATCAATTCAGTGGATTACTGCGATTCTCAGTATGAAAGATTTGATGACAAGAAAATTATTAAACCGGCAAAAATTGGATCTTACAGCAAGGATTTACTCATTTCAGAAGACAGCAATAGAAAATGTAGGAGTTGCATGTAATACTGGAGGTTTCTTTTGTCATGTTTTGTACTGTTTAAGTGACGTTTCTTAGACTGTTTAAGTGATGTCCCTCATTCAATCAGTTAAGAAAATGATGAAAGCAAATTAAAATCTAGGAGTGACCTAGTCAAGTGTTATAATGTTTTAACTTTTAGTGCTAAATTCAAAGAGGTGTCACATGTTACACTGTTTTAAAAAAAGGAATCTTAAGTCAAGTGTTATTGCCAAAGCTCATTGCATTCCAGTAACTACAATGATATATATCTAAAGAAGTGTGTCTTAACAATACAAAAACAATTAAACTGTAAGGAAAATACTTTGTTTCATATGCAATCATGCTTTTTATTAAATTTAATAGTTTGCTTATGACTGATGTTGAACTGCTTGTCATTTAACTGGATTTAAAAGTGCACATTTTAGTTCACATCAGTACAATGTGCTTATGTGAAGTAATGTGATTGCCCTGTGTCCAATGGCATCTTGTATTGTCAGCAATTTCTTGTAATGATATCTTCTACAAAACTGATTATTTGATTTTAATCGTAATGATCCTTTGGGGGCCCTAGTAACAGTAATTCAGCTGTGGTCCAGTCATACCAGTTGCTAGAAATTTCAGTACAATGCAATCCTAGGCTATTCCAGCCATTCCTTAGATCATGGAAATACCAGGAACGTCTGGGATATCCAAGTTCTTTGAAATGCCAAGGAATTACTAGAAAAAATGTTCCAAATACCGTGGGCAGGTCATTCTCAGTCATTTCCTAAGATTGTAAAAATACCAGGAGTTACTGGTATTATCATAGGTCTTTGAAATGCCTTGAAATGCCTGGGATTGACTAGAAAAAATGTTCCAAATACCGTGGGCAGGTCATTCTCAGTAATTAGGATTTCCAGTACAAGTCGATCTAAGGCATTCCTGGTTTCAAATTTTTTTTCTAGTTATTACCAGTAGTTTTCAGTCGTTCCAATTACCGCCAGCCAGTAACTGGAAATTCCTCAGATTTCCTTGCATTTCCTAGGAATTATCCCTGTAAATATTCCTGGGATTTCCCACTAAAATCCTAGTAAAATCCTGGTAAATTACCAGTAATTTCTGCAAGGGTGTTATCCAATCTTTTAATGCTTTTAAAATGTAAGCACTATTTGGTGTAACGTCTTGTAGGCGTTACAAGAATTATGTGGTGTTTTTTCAACATTTTGACCATTTTAGAAGAGAAATACTATGATTTCTTTTTCGTTTTTGTTCATAACAATGTCATTGGATAAGATTTTTGTACTTAACATTTTTGCTCATTACAAACGCATATATGGCCTTTAATCTCAAAGTTCAAAAGATCCAGAGGCTTATTGTGAGATTTTTGACAGTTCAATATGTCTGTTGTTCGTCTTAGCAATTTCTAATGTTAAATACATTAAAAAGTGTCCAAAACTTTAAGTCCACACAGTAATCAAACTGGTTGCCTAATGAAACTAAAAGGGCAATGCTTTTGAGTTCATGAAAAGTTAGGGGATTTGGTGATTTGTAAGAAATCTATGTACATACATATGTGTCAATGTAATAGAAATTCCATGTACATGTACAATTATTTTTCAGATGTGAACAGTTGTTAACAGTATTATATTAGCTCAAATAAATGCAACAGTTTTTTGAAAGTTTTTTTTGCAGTTATTTATGAGGTCATATAAAGGCTTCAGTAGTTTTTTTTGAAAGTTTTTTAATGATGTCATATAAATGGTTGAAAATGCAAACACAATTTTTTGGCAGTTATTTATGAGGTCATATAAATGGTTGGAAATGCTATCTCCATATTTGGAGGCAGTTTTATGATGTCATCTCATTTACATATTTCGGCTGATTTCAATGCTTTTTCAATGCTAAATAACTGCATTTTAAATGCATTTTAACTGCATTTTAAATGCTTTCTACATTAAATCACATTTGTCAAGGAAAACTGCTTAATAAATGGTTAAAACTGGTCAGAAAAACAATGCTAAATAACTGCAAGTTAAATGCCTTTCCTTTTCCTAAGGGAAGTCTTTCTTATTGTCGGTAAATACCTTATTAGCTAATGTTTCTTGTAATATGTAAACCGACTTAAAAAAAAGTTTCTTGTATCTTGCCAGAGGCTCGCATAATAGCGAGCTCAAAGAGCTGGCCCAAATTGCCTGCTCACAAAGCAATCTTTACGGCAATGCCAGTACCTGCTAGTTAGTCAATAAGTGATGGTTTTGAAAACTTTCGTCCGAAGTACCTAATTGACACATCGCAACTTTTCGAATTACAAGATAACAGAAAAAGCCGAAGTATTCTGATTGAAAACGGAAGCGTAGACGGGTGTCCTGCTGGCCACCGGGCCAGTGCTAAATTCGATGACTGCTTATATGGGAACCATAATTGGTCACAGTACAGTACCAGATTAAACAGATGCAGTGTATAAAATACCGAAAGACAGTTATAAAACAGAAAATGTAAAATAAAAATGAACGATTATTTCATACTATTTTCACAGTAAAAGAAAATCGAGCTCCATTTGAGGGGTTTGCCTTTTTCATATTATGATTTTATTTAACTTGTTCAATTATGAATAAGTTTAGTATTAAACCTAAACTCTTTGAATATCCTCAATATATTTGGGCTGTATTTGGGTATTTCGTGCTGCCTGTCCCAAAGTCTGGTCCGAAATGTCCTAGTCCAATATATCAGACATTACAGGCTTGTTATAGTTTATGTCGGTCAAGTCTGACGTTGCTTTGCCCAGAAGCAAAAATATCTCAAAGCGACAACATATTTATAGGACTAGAAATGTCCATGGTCCGATTCCGAAATGTCCCATTACTGAAACGAATCAGCGTCAGCTAGGCCTTAAAACGTACTCGGCCCCCGAGTCAGCTTGGCCCTATTTAAACTCGGCACGGGTCAACTCAGCCCACTTTTCAATTAATTAATATATTGGTTTGTTTGTTACTCTTTATTGTTGGAACCACAAAATTAACATTTGAACTTATTCACAAACATGGAAAATATTTTCTTAAATTATTATTACAGTTTTGGTAATGAAAGAGTTTTCAAATTGACAATGATTTGGGTAATAAAAACTTATTAAAATCCATCCTTGGGACATTGCAAAATACATTGCATGTTAATAAATGTATTACAAAATTTAATGTACATTTTGTTTTATGTATGTAAGATAAAGAACAAGCATTTATAAATATTTTATATAACTAGTATTAAGTAAACAAGTTTTTATTTAATACTTTATTGAAAATTACTTTGCAAACAAAAAGCCTCAAAGGGAAAACATTTGTGTTATATTAATTTTTAATGAATCTGCAAGAATAAACATAACAAATTAATTTAATTTCTTTTAAATATACATTATTCTGCAGAAATACAAAATACAATTATACAATAATATAGTTCTGGCTTCCAAAACTTAAAACTTTCCGCTTTTTAACTTATTTTTTTTCATCTGATGCTACATTAAAGTTTTGGATTAGACCCGTTACGAATCCTAACCAGAATAACATAAGTTGATTTAACCTTATTTTTCACTTGCAAATACCCTTGTCCCAATCAATTCTTGTGCATTTTGCAATAAAACAATTATTTTAACAGTGTTCTATACCACTTAAAGTATCAAAATATAAATAGCGTCATTAAAATTACCTATTTAAATGTAAAACATCAATTACGCCGACCACAGTCGGCCATGACATTTAGGAGCTACGCAAAACCTTGTATGACATCATTCGCGGGAAAAAATATAAGTAGAGTCGTGTACTATATTTAGAACATTCTTTGCTGACATGATTTCAATATTTATAATTCAAGATAATGTTTTTATTTATTTTCTTTAATTTTTTAGTACTTACATATGATTATATTGAATTCAAAAGTCAGTAACTCACCCCATTCAATATCTTGAAAAAAGTAATTTATTAAAAAGTTGGAAGCACATGGGCTTGTAATGGTCAATCTCGTAATCACGTGGTCAAACATTTTGGCAATATGGCGGCCAAGTGCTGAATTTTTTACCTGTCGGAAACTATTAGGTAGTTTACATTCGTAATAAGATTTTTATTTGTCCATCCTTGGCTTATAAACAGATTATATATATATAGTTTTATCAAGGTATGCTTCACTTTACTTCATGGCATGTTTGAAGAATGAATACGAGTGTGTCAGATTCCTGGCATGATTATTAATATTGGTGGACTTTCCCTACAGGTCTGTCTTCAGCGTTCACGTCATGTCAGAGTATATAAAAATGGGTTCGCTGAAGACCTTAAGCTAATAATAATATAGCAGATATTTCCTTTTTCATTTAAAACATGATATCATGCATGTACTCAGATTTATAAGTTTAATAGGGAGCTCAAAGAGCTGGCCCGAAGTGTGTACTTGCACAGCGAGCTTTACGGTAACGCGAGTATCTGCTAGATAGTGATGGTTTTGAAAACTTTTGTCAGAAGTACTGAACTGACACATCGCAACTTTCCGAATTATAAGATAACGATAAAAGCTGAAGAATTCTGATTGAAAACAGATGTGTGGACTGGTGTCATGCGCACTTTCATAGGAACTATAATAGGACAGGGAACCAGAATAAATGGAAGCAGTGTATAAAATACTGAATGACAGTTTTAAAAAGGAAAATGTAAAATAAAAATGGATTATTTTATACGGGGAAGTCAAAGTCCGGGCCCGCGAAGCGGGTCCGGGCTTTGGCTTGCCCGGCTATAGACTTCACGTGTATCTTTAAAAGAAAATCAAATAAATAAACAATTAAAAAATATATGGAATTCTATACCTATCAATGAATTTTTCAGTGTCAGTTCTAGTTAGGCGCCGCCATTTACAATGTAACTCAATGATAAAAGGCGGTGTATTCGATAATGGAACAAATCTCAACTTTTCGGATAAATAATAATCGTCGAGTGTTCCGAGTGAAAAACGGAAGCGGGTACATATAATACCGAATGACACCTTTAAAACGGAAAGAATGAAAGGACTTTTTTTAACGACTTCCCCGTTCATAGGCTTTGCCTAATTTCATACGGGGAAGTCAAAGTCCGGCTTTGGCTTGCCCGGCTATAGACTACATGTGTATATTTAAAAGAAAATTCAAATTAAAAAAAAATAAAAAATATATAGAATTCTATACCTATCAATGAAATTTTCAGTGTCAGTTCTAGTTAGGCGCCTCCATTTACAATGTAACTCAATGATAAAAGGCGGTGTATTCCGATTACGGAACAAATCTCAACTTTTCGGATTAATAATAATCGTCAAGTGTTCCGAGTGAAAACGGAAGTGGGTACACTTACAGACTACATTAGGCATGAAATTGATAAGGGTAATGTGGTAGGTATGGCTCTGTTAGACTTACAGAAAGCCTTTGACACTGTTGACCATTCTATTCTCTTAATGAAGCTTCAAGCTTCTGGTCTTGGTGATGACATCATAAGGTGGTTTAGGTCATATCTTTCTGAGAGGCAACAGCTTGTTGATGTGTCAGGTAGTTTTTCTTCTACTTCTAGTATAACATGTGGTGTTCCCCAGGGTTCAATCCTTGGGCCCCTCCTCTTTTTAATTTACGTCAATGACATGTCAGCAGTAGTGAAAAATAGACTATTGCTATATGCTGATGACTCTGGAATACTTGTTTCTGGAAAAAAATTATCTGAGGTGGAAATTTCTTGTATCTGAAGATTTGTCCTCAGTAAGTCAATGGTTAATTGATAATAAGTTATCGTTGCACTTAGGTAAAAACTGAGTCCATTGTGTTTGGGTCTAACAGAAACTCAGGTCACATCCAAATTAAACATAAATTGTAATGGCACTGCAATAGAAGCATCCACATCCATCAAATATCTTGGGGTAACTATTTGATCAGTACCTGTCCTTTGGTTACATGGCAGACTCAGTAATTCAGAAGGCTAACGCCAGGTTAAAGTTCCTTTACCGTTAGAAAGATTTCCTTACACAGCATACCAAAAAAAACTGCTTGTCAATTCATTAATTCAGTGCCACTTTGACTATGCCTGCTGTGTCTGGTATAATGTTTAAACTCAGGTCTTGAAAAATAAATTACAGACAACACAAAATAAAATGATGAGATTTGTTCTAAACCTTGATTCCAGAGTTCATATTGGCCCTTCCCATTTTAAATCCCTTAATTGGTTACCAGTTTTGTTAAAAGGTTGAACAAATCATGTTATTCCGTTTTTTTGGAAAAACCAAGGCCCAGGTTAATTTTTTTTGTTTTTTAAACTATGCACAGGGAAAGAGAAAAAAGGGTAGTTTTCCCAAGGTTTTTGGTTGGGTAAAATTTTTATTTTTTTTGTTTTTGGGGTTTTTTTGTTAAAAATTTTTTTTTTTTTTTTGCCTTTTTTTTTTTTTTTTTTGTTTTTTTTTTTTAAAATTTTTTTTTTTTTTTTTTTTTTTTTTTTTTTTTTTTTTTTTTTTTTGTTTTTTTTTGTTTTTTTTTTTTTTTTTTTGTTTTTTTTTTTTTTTTTTTTTTTTTTTTTTTTTTTTTTTTTTTTTTTTTTTTTTTTTTTTTTTTGTTTTTTTTTTTTTTTTTTTTTTTTTTTTTTTTTTTTTGTTTTTAAAAAATTTTTTTTATAAATATTAAACTTAAAATTTTTTAATAGTTCTTTTTTTAAATTTCCCCCCTTTTTTTTGCCCCCAAAAAAAACCCCAAAAGAAAAAAATTGTCTTTTTTGTTATTTTTTTTTAAATTATGGGGGTTTTTTCAAAATTTTTTAATTCATTTTTTTAAATTTTTTTTTGAAATTTTTTAAAACTTTTATTTTTTTTTTTTTTGTAAATTTTACCCTTTTTGCCAAATAAAAATTTTTTTATTAATATTAAAAACCTTTAAAAAAAAAATAAAAAATTTTTTTGATTCCCCATTATGGGTTTCCTAATTTTATATTTTTTCTTTTATAAAATTTAAAACTCGCCTTTGAGGCTTTTTCTTTTATCAATTATGTTTTTTTTAAAGTGGTGCCGAGTTTACGTGTGCTCGAGTTGACCCGGGCCGAGTGGGATATAGGGCCGAGTTGACTCTTTATCACTAAAACTTGGGAAACTTAGATGTGAGCGAAAAAAGGATCAAAATAAAAATACTCAATTAAACATACCCTGTCAAAACAACTAATTTCGACTTTTCTTTTCCGCGCCAATGTCTCCAATCATGTTTTTACTTAGTTTGAATTTTCACAAAATTTCGCAAAAATTACCAAATGGAGGCTGACATGTTTCTATCTGCAGAGAAATTTTATTCTAAAATTAAAAAAAATTATTATGGATTGAAATTTTTGCTAAACATGACAAAAAAATTATTTTTTGTCTTAAAAAGAAATTATGTATGTTACAATTATATAATTTTATTTGTATCACTGATATTTAATTATTTATTCGCTTCTTTGTTTACAAAATGGCCGACTCTTGTCGACCCCGTTAGTTCGCCATGGAAGATACAACGCTACGGGACCATCTAGTGTGCAGTACACAGGCGATGTATCGTCGTATGGAAACGTAGATTTTCACTCCACTGAAGGTTGCTAACCTTTTCACGTTAAAGATATCTCATTTCGTTAAATTATGTCACAACAACGCTGAACTTGAACATGCTCAGCTTGAACATGATGCTTATAACACTTTTAAAGGCTTCTTTCAAAGAATCACGTATTAGAAATTTTTCTGAAGCAATACTACAACTTATTGTATAAGACTAACTGACAACTTTAAAAACTGATTCAGACAGCTCTATTATCTAGAATTTGTAGAATCAAACTGATCACAACTTTTAAATTGATTTTTGATTTTGATCCTAGATATGTATACAGTCAACCAACCACAGAAGGAAAAACC
>NW_026861817.1:0-80122 GCF_026571515.1 Ruditapes philippinarum | reverse complement strand
AAAATTTAAAATGATTATACTTTTTAGGATTTTTTTTGTTTGGAACTGCGATATTTCTAAACAGTCACAACACTTTCACCATTTCATTATTTTCAGTTTGGAAGATTTATATGTTTTTCAGTCATTAATTAATTAAAAACACAAGCTATTTGAAAACGTGCAACAACTATTCATGAACATAAGACTATACAGTTAAAAACGGGTAACATAAGTAGCAACTCAAAATAAATGCAACAGAATCGTTCCGTTAATTAAATCCACAATTTTTGCCTTGATGATTGTGTAATTCCTAAACAAAACAAAAAAATTACCCACTCACTTAAAAAATAGGTTAATTAGACAATCTCGAACAGGGTTTTTTGAATGATGCCCACTTTTAAATGATTCTGCTCACCTTTTATCTTTATCAAAGTGCGGCACTAATCAAAGGAAAAATCAAAGGTTGAGCCGAATTCATACATGTGTAAATTTTACAGGGTAGTTTTGATGACTGTAGCGTGTAATACCTACTGCCAAATTACAAAAGAGGTCAATTGACTGACACACGACACGCGATAAGTTAAACATGTGAGAATAACTTGGTATTGAACTGTTTATTACGTCATCCTTATGCCTGGTCAATTAGCCGACTCAACATTTAATCTGCTATAATTTAGGATATGGACAGATAACAATCAATGCCAGAAGGCACGGTTTACATTTTAGATACAGGTGCTGTGTTTGATTTTTTTTTATGTTGATTTTTTTTTAAATATCGGGAATTCAAGCTTTTTTTGGTCTGTCCCAGTTTCCATAAATGGGTTCAATCACAGGCGCTAGTCACATAATCAAATATTTTACATAATCGGTCTATATATGTATATAAAGATATCTTTATATACATATATAGACCGATTATGTAAAATATTTGATTATGTGACTAGCGCCTGTGGGTTCAATCAAACCACGGATTTATACAATATAAATCCGTGATCAAACCAAGCGTGCAACATTTTTGGACTTTCTATTTTCTCTTTGTTAGCATGCATGCCTTACATTTGTTTTGCCTAGAAGTAAAATATGTCGGTAAACAAAGTTTTATTTTAATATGTAAGGCATGCATGTATTGTATAAATCCGTGGTTTGATTGAACCCATTAATGGAAACTGGGACAGACCAAAAATATTTAACTGTTATATTCTGTCCCAGATGGACAGTACTGGAAAGTGCAAGCTACTTATCACGCCCCCTTGCACAAACTTAAGCAGTATTCAAAATTTAAAAGCTGAAATTTCTAATTAAGAAACAGGAGCAGGCTGGTGAGGTTGGGGGCTGACCTGTCGGTGGAAGATTTAGACAAAAACAATTGGACAGGCGAAAAGCGCGTGTTTTTGAAAATTGGGCCAGGAATTTGTGCATGTGACAAAATGTAATAGACCTCCTTATCTTATATACATGTATATGAGTGGCAATTTATTTCTTATAATTAATTTGTCTATACTACTATAAAAATATGAAATAAAGAATATATGCACATGTGTGTACTGCAGTACTGTAGTGTCTGAAATTATATTTTTTTATAAACAGTCAATTAGCCGATTTACCAAAGTAAATATGTTATTTGAAACACTGCTTTTTATTCTACAAAAGATAAAAAATAAAACACTAATATTTGATAAGCATTTTATTCTATCAATGAATCTATATTATTTTTTTAGATATTTAAGAGGTAATTACAATTTAAATTTATTCAATGCAGTCTGAAATATGAAATATTAATGCCAATGCAGGTGACCAGCCCACATAACTTAATCGGTAAGTGCACAAGACTTGTAATCTCGTCATTGGGGGTTCGATTCCCGGGCCGGCCATTAGTCTTTCGGATGATATTTTAAATCCAGGTACCGTGAATGAGTGCTTAAACACCTGGCATGTTAAAGAACCAGGAGAAACTTCTGGAATTTGGTAGTTCTTCTTTAACTGTGTCCTCCAAAATATAAAAAGACTAATACCTTTCTGGAGGACTTGTCGGTGGCGAGTATAAATAAACTCAAATACACACACACACACAGCATGTACTCAACGACCGGATGACAGCATTAAATGATTTGATAAGGGTGTACACTAATACTAATATTGCATGAAACTGACGCGCGTTTATTCCAGCTCATGAACGTATCTTTGGGCTGAGCAGGGGTGGGTGCAGCTCTAAGCCAGGGCCTATATCCACCATGGAGAAACATCATACGGATATGATCATATAATCTTCAAAATGTGGCACTTTAGTGCCATTCCATGAAAAGCTACGTAACACCAAGTAAAATTTGTTTTGTGCCTTAAACGGGCAAAACTATGACCGTAACTAGAAGGGTGGTCAGAGGTTATGAGGCCTATATAATAGGAGCCTATTGTATATGGGTATTAGCGGTCTAGAACCATATCATTTTTGCCATTAGGCATTATTGAGGATACGTATATAAAGAGATAAACAACGATATGGTACAGTGGGAATAAATAGACCGGCCCACGAACTATTGAGAAACATTTATTTTATACGATTTACCCTGGGCCTTGCTCACGATGTTATTAACATGAACATGAGTATAACTTAGCCAAATTACCCATGTTATACCATACAAATTTCTGTTAATTGTATGTCATTATAATCGTTTGCCATTTCGATATTCTATGAAATGTCTGGCATTTTTAAATATTTTGTCTGAATATTTGCATAGCCACTCAATTTTAAGATTTTAAAGCTACATGCCTCCAGATGAGTCAAAAATATTTCAAGTGAAGTCAAACTTGAGAAAATACTAAGATGAAAGGAAAAGTAAAAAGTTCAGATTAAGTAATAATTTTAAAATATAATGTTTGATTAATGATGGATTTTTCAAGTATTTAACTATCGTTACTAACGAGAAAGGCATTATGCTTATTGACAACTTTTTGGTAATTAATGTGGTTTAAGTGCCATTGATATGTGTAAATGCTCCCTTTTGGTCCCTTCACATATTACACATTCAAATACATTTTCAAAAATTTTAATGAAAATTAGCATGAATATGGAGGCGTGCCTTTAACTTTCAATGAATTCACTATAATTACAAAATTATGAACATTTTTTATCAATGAATTCTTGAAGTTGAAAAATCACGAATTTGTTAATTGATCTTGTGAAACTCAAAACGTAAAAATCGTTAAAGTTAATTTCTTCAAGTTGAATCATAAATCGTGTTGTTGAAATCGTGAATTCGAGATCAATTAATTCTGTAACTGTTATGAATAAGGCAATGCAATAGAATATAAACTCAATTACTGAACTCCGTTTAGTTATATTTATTCATCCTGATGAGCATGATAGTAGGTACATTGTATATGATAAGACACAATAAATTATATACATTTTCTAACATGACTTTCATGTTATCGTTAACAATAATTCTATACATATCTACTTTTTTATTATATTATGATGTGTCTTATAATAGTAAAGTCAATCGAGTATATATAAGCCGTATTAAAAAAAAATAACTTCCAAAAGGGAGGAATATATGATATATGTATATGTATATGATATTCAGATAAAGCAAAACATGTATAATTAAACACACATACTATAACTCCAATTAGTTATATCAATTCATCCTGAAGTGCATGATACATGTATTAGGTATAATAAAGGACATAGTAAAAATATATACATTTTAATAAACACTTAACTTCAATTGTTAATGGTAAACATAATTCTATACATATATCCATGTATATTATATTATGATATACTGTATCTTATAATAGAAAAGTCAACTGAAGCCAAAAAAACAGATGTAAACTTTATCTTATCAACTTTCTTGTTACTAAAATTGACCTGCTTAATTCGTGAAATGGAGTTTGGTAGATTCGTTTTGAAGTGTACATAAGATTTCAGAATTAGAATAGAAAATAGCTGGGCAGACAGCTCGAATGTATATGCTGGCTATATATGCTTTATACGGGTGGCAAAGGCTAATCGGCTGGATTTGCGGGGTAAAGGTATAAAAAGAACGTAATGACGTTATATCACAAATTATTTAACAAAACTCCTATTTACAATCAAATGTTTCATTATACAGTCAACATTATGTCATGATTAAAAAAATAAGATAATTATGGTACAGAACGCAACTACTTAACATATAAGCCGTGCTAAATAAAAAAAAATAGAGAAAAAGTGATCCTTTGGTCACAATAGTATTACACGAAAATGGCAGACTCGGTTTGAGTCTGTACATCTGTCGAATAATTGATGAATTTCAAGTTTATTGCTCGTCTGCTTAAAATAAAAGAAGTATATCAATTGAATATTTATTGAAATTATTAATATTGAATTGTTTACTCCTTAATCTGTCTGTCATAGCATACATTGACTTCATTTTGATGAGCACACATTTTCCCAGAATATTGGTGTATTCTATATAATTGTATAATAATATATTTTTTCGTTATGAGCAGCTACATTGGTACTAGACCACAAGTATAATTCAATGATCCATCCATCAAATGTCATCGATAAATTCTTGTTTTTTTTCTTTAATTACTTTGTTTGTGTGTGTGTGTGTGTGTGTGTGTGCGTGTGCGTGCGTGCGCGTGTGCGTACGTGCGTGTGTGCGTGCGTGTGAATCTTTTATGTGAAACAGAGAATAGTGCTGTTATGTTGATATTTTGAATTTCTGCATTTTCATATTTCCATTAAAGCTATTTGTAACAACAAGAAATGATTTATCACGTGAGACACATACTTTATACGGCATCTCCATATTTATCTTGTATGATGACAATATCTGACCTCTTTGTGATATCTGTACTATGGTGTTTGTTTTACGACAACACACCAGGATAGTATCAGAAGGACCAACTGCTGCACCACATGGTAACTGTATCTGGTCATCCTTCACTACCACTCTTGTGTCTGTCTTAATGTCATATATGAAGACTGTATGCTCGTCTCTGCTTGTAATCACCACTTTGTCACTGCTCTTTATGTAAGTACAATCGCTAGTGTCTATAGAATATGTCTTGTTTGGGAAGTTATCTTTAAAATCATGCTCCTCTCCAGTCAATGATACAATACGAACAGGTCTTGGTTCATCATAAGTCCCTACTACAAACTGTCTATCATCTTTCAAACATATAGAGTAATAATTCGTTTTCACTTTACATGTCCTACTTGAAGTTATTTCATTACATTTACTAACATGTAGAAATTCTATGTTGTATCTAGTACCACTTGTTATCGCTACTTCCTCCTCAGATACTACAACAACAGATAATGGCTTGTTAGGTAGCTGAAATGATCCTACTTTCTCAAGCTTTTCATTGTACACTAAACATTTCTTGTTTCTGTTATCCACAGCAACCAATCTACCATCAGGTAGAAAGTCTATGCCTGTATAGAACGGTTCATCGATATCATCTCCCGTCTTCTTCAAATCAATAGAAGAAACTGGTGTTAACTTCATCGCCATGTTAACAGAATTAACGTCTCTCTGTCGAGTAGACTTTAATAGTAATTGTCCTGGAACATATTCAGTGATTGATAATGGTGGCAGCTTTATTGTTTCTTCAAAATGAAAAGAAATGTTCACCGTCTCTAATTTCTTATATTCCCCTTTGATGTTTCTGCAGAGAGCATTGGCTTTACTCTCCATTTTCTGTTCTGCTATATATTTCTGTACTGGAGTTCCATTTTTGAAAATACTTTCAATCGTCTCTAAGCACGATGTTACATCAGCCAAATGTTTCTCGTTTTGTGTTTGCTTCTTTGTCAGATTTTCTAAGGTTTCTTTCTGCAGAGTTTCAGCTCTTTTGTTAACGGAATCTTCTAGATCGGCAAACATTTTCATTACTTCGTCTCGCATTCGTCTTATCTGTACATGTATTTCTTTTATATCTTCAGCAAGTTGATCTTTTGAAGAGCGAATATGTCTCGCAACACTCTCAGCAGCTTCTTTAGCTTCCTTCAATGTCTCCCCTAAGATAGAAATTGGTGAGGTTATATTCCCAGCGATCTTCTCAATTTCTACAACGCTGTGACATTTTCGATGATTAACAATTGCACACTTACTGCAGCAGAGCTTCTTTTCATCTTCACAGAAAAATTCAAAAGAATGTTGATGTTGATCACATAGATCTAAGGCCTTCATTTTAAACGAAATACGTGCAACATCAGCTTCTTTTACGCTCACCAATTTATGATTTTTCAAGATGGCGAGCACGTTGTGTACATTTGAACAATCATTGCATTGGAATTCATTACAATTTGAACAAAACTTGTCGGCTACAGTTTCCTTATCCTTACTTAAACATGGTTGACACAAATGTTCCTTCACACGACCCGGAACTTCATCATCCTCTCCTATTTTACTTCCACTATCCGCCATTTTGTGTAACGATTATATCGTCCCTTACATATTACATATATACATGTACATAATATTTACATCTCCAGCACAAACTAAGATATTTCGATGAAACAAGTCAGGGTTTTAAACTGATTTATCTAAATTTCAGCCGTAAAATATTGTTCCAATCCGAACGTTATTTGTCTAATGTTTACATACAGGATGCGATCAGACACGATAACGTTTACATTATCCGGTCGTACCATTATGATTTTATGGGTTGTGCAAGTTATTCAATGTTGTATAGCCATAAGAGTCGCTGTTCAAGTTCGGTATATACTGCATATGACGCATACGAAAAAGATAAAGTATATTTTCTATAAATGAAATTTTAGGAAAAGTGGCAATGCTTCAGACCATCTCGGATAATGAGCATTAAGTATTTGCTAAATACTAGTAATTTAATTCTTAAAGATTCTTTTCTTTGTGAAAAAACAAAACTGGGCATCCATAAGTAGATGGGGAAAACGTAAATGTATTTTAATCACTTGCAACATTACTTTGCCAATTACATTTATTAATACCAGAGAAAATGTTTACATTTGAGAGTAAACATTTATGAAACAAATTTGTAAGTGGCTGCATTGAAGGAAAGATTTTTTTTCAATTTACCGAAAGAAACGAATATCGTTTATTCTTGGAACCGGACAATGCCCGTCCCACCCTCTACAGTATGTTAAAACGCTTATAATGCCTCTTCTTTTTTATGTTTGGCGTATGTTTATGAGTTTTAAATCGTATTAAGCCAGTATCAATATTTGAGTCGTATCAACTGTGGAATCAGTCTGGTCAAGTACGAGTTTCATTCAAATTCAACTGTCATGAAATAAACTGGACAAATATCCATTTTATAAGAATAACAATGTGACATTGAACTATTTTTTTTTTTGAAAATCATATGCGCGAAACAGTTGCAGAATGTTCATGCTAATATTATCATATTCTGCACTTTTCGCAACAATGTTGACAGCCGAAGATTGATAATGATCAGCAAATTAAACTTTTGATTTGATTGCAGTAGGTCAAAGGGAATGCTCACTGTATCATTTACCTGATCATTGCTTCAGTATCCGCTACTATTACCTCGTTGAACTACTAGTACTGTTATTATGGCAGTATCTGAAATCAAAGCACAGCAGGCGCTGAATTTGTTTGGGTCTCAGAATGTCAGAAAGGTGAAGGTTGTGAGATTAAAAACCAATTTGTATTTGTAAAGTGCCACCAATGCTTTCCAGTGTTTTAACTGTAGTAAATTGGCTATAAGACTAATTGCAACACTGATATTCAATTCAATGTTGATTTGACTTAAACAATTTAAAAAAAATGAGTTGCCTTAACTGGGATTTGAACTCCAGACCTCTCGATTCCTTAGCGGGCGTGCAAACCCCTGGACGACGGTGAAGTTATATGTAAACGGCCTGAAGAAAACCATATTATTTTAAATTAGGGTTTTTAACTCTTATTATTTCGACGCTAAACCTGTTGTTTAACACATATGTAAATAATCATACTTTAAGCATGAATAAAACAATATTAGAAATCTTCGACCATTCAGAAACTATTTTGCTTGA
Organism: Ruditapes philippinarum; assembly: GCF_026571515.1. Classification (NCBI taxonomy): domain Eukaryota; kingdom Metazoa; phylum Mollusca; class Bivalvia; order Venerida; family Veneridae; genus Ruditapes; species Ruditapes philippinarum. The sequence goes on along the minus strand of NW_026861817.1, from coordinate 72,129 downwards.
AAATTAATGCGCCTGTCATTTGACAATCTTTACGCAGTGATCTCCCCTGAATTTTTCGGCGTTAGTGTACATATAAAGGGAAGTAACCGCTTTAAAAAAGTGGACTACTTTCGGCATTTGCAATTAACAGCATAATAAAACAATTATTGGCTAGTGTACATGTAGTGAGCCATTGAATATCGCCTCGGTCAATATGTCATCTGCCGGTGAATATCACATCATATTCAATGGCACACTAGTCAATGATTTTATAATATCGGCGTCTTTAATATTATAGTATCGTGTTGGAACTTTTTTATGGGTATCTCAGAATCTACATCTTCCTAGGCATAGTGAATTAAACAGCCGACATTTAAAGCAGCACGCCTCCAGATTCATGTTAAATTTCATGAAAGTTTTGATAATGTATTTGACAGTAAAATATTGTGAGGTGAACAAATAAAGTTATTTACATATTGCAATTGGCACTTACAATCCATGCAAATAACCAAAAAAGAGGTCAAAATGTGCAAAAAAGCCCTTACTGCGTTAGTAACGCAGTAGAAATATGGTGATAAAATACTGCAAAATCAGTCTTAAATCGCAAATAACATGTAAACTTTAACATTGATCTTGACTGTTTTTACCTTTCTTGAAATATTAGTGCAGTTTTCTCAATTTTCATTTTCTTGACAAGAAATATATAGAAAGGGGAACTGATTCACTCTATGTTCAGTATTGGTTTGCACAATGTCGACTTTAACTAGCTCATCCGCTAATGAGAGAACACAGACTCGCGTGCGAGGAAAAATGTAAATTTATAAGAATATAAACAAGCTTTCTAGTTTGAGCAACCAAACGTAGGCCTATACACTTTAAGCTACCCCGTTTACTCCGTTGCCCCAAAAATCTCCGTTGCGTATTTTAGTCATCTCCGTTTGGTATTATAGTCATACCCGATGAATTGTGGGTAACTTCTATACATGTCTGGGAAAACCAACTTTCATTTTTGCATCAAAAGCTAATGTGAAAATGCATTTTCTAGCGTATTTGTCGTTAAAGGGTTGGTTAAAACGTAAGTTATTGTTATTTTAGTTATAATATTGTGATTTGTGTTGAAATTTGTTTACATTTTTTTGGACATCAAATTACCTGTCAGACCTCAGTGGAGCTCCTTTAACAATAGGCAGGGTATTCAACCTTGTAATATAATATTTTAATGTTTTTTCTAAATCACAGAGAATGCGTGTAACTGTATCTGATCAAATTGCTGGTTTGTCTATCCTGTAATATTCTTTTGTTTATCAGACCTAAAAAATCATTCAGTGTTTTTTAAAGAAGATTTTTTCTAAAGAAGATATTTCATTCGGAAAATTTATAAAAAAGTCTGGCCTCAGATAAACTTTCAAATATATAATGTAATATTTTGCACCGGCCAAGTAAAAAACAAAACAAAAAAAAACTTTATGTAAGTATAGAAATACTTTTGTCAAAATATTTTGACGTTAAAACTAAATTCTGGGATACATTTTTTACCGCCGGTCAGAATCTCGCTTCTACATCAAAACCAGAAACAGACAAACATACCTTTCTGAGAGGAGGGGACAATTTTTATTGCCAATACACAAAATAGCACAATATGAGACTTAATGCCTGGTACGATTAGTTGGCTAAGAAAAACAAGACGTATTTTTTTACACTGGTACAGAAATTTTACAAATACATAAATATTCATGTAAATTAATTTCATTAATATTGTCAAAATATTTTCCATAATTACAATTAACAAACCTATTTTGCTTCTGTTCTGTTTTACACAAGCCCAGAAATATATAATACATGTTACATGCACAGTGCATTAAATGGAGTGCAAGTATTAGTCAGCCGCACTCAAGAGCATGCCCATTGATTGGCTCATTTTTTTGAGGGGATGACTTTTTGTGACAACAGAGATAGGAATAACAATAGAAATGTCACACTCAAATGCTTGTTCATTGGTAACTTCTTACTGGGGTATCAAATTGCGACCACAGGGAACATGTTTTCATTTTGATACAAAAAAGAAAGAACATCAAGTTACACTCGGCAATATGATTGATTAATGCTTCCGAGGGATCACTTTGTTTCCAGATTTTTATACTTCACAACAGCAGGTGTCAAGTGCTGTGTGGCAGCTGTAAAAAGTTGCCCCGTACTTCACTTCAGTGTTGTTATATTTTCTGGTCCTTCAGGAACATTAATGCCAGCACTATTAAGTGTTGAGAATTGAGTACCGCTCAAGCCGGTGCTAGGGGGCGTGAAGGATGTTGCACGTACTCATTATCCCTCATGTACAGACTCAATCAAACCGAGTCTGCAATTCTCTTGTAATTTTGTTGTGATTAATGCTTCCGAGAGATCACTTTGTTTCCAGATTTTTATACTTTACGTAGGATATAACCTTGTGTTTCGATGCTCTTTCTATTATGTGTTTACTTCTTTTACCAAGGGAACAATTGATAGTCACATTTTCAAGCTCACTTCTTTATCTATTTCATTCCAAAATGAGACTGGAGACTTCATTAGAAAGTCAAACTGCTTCTTTATAGTATTGCACTAATTTGAATTAGAAACAATTAATAATAACTACAAGTTCATCTTAAATTTTTTAGTACAGTACAATTTTATTGATCATTGTTTGAGATTAATAGATATATGCCAAAAGTTAAAATGCCAAAATTGTTTTGTTCTCTCAATATAAAGTTGTCCTGAATTAAATTGTTAAAATTTATAAAGTTTGCGTTTGTGTAGGAAACGGTTGACGAAACACATTAATAAGCAGACTTTATCTTCGTTCTTTTTAGAAAATCAACTATTATTAGGTTAGGTTTCAAGCTTTTGTATAAAATTAGACAGAATGACATGCAAGGTCTTTGAAAATGGACATCCTCATCAGTGAAATAGAAAAATATCAACATTGCCCAAAAATTCACTATGCTTAGCTTACCTAAATTTTTATTCTTATATCACTTGAGCGACCGGGTATTATTTTACAATGATTTTCTGAACTGTGAAACCTGAAGATTCAGGTAACCCAACCAAAATATTTCAACACCATGATAATGTGCTAGTAATTTCCACAGACTGCAGCGGTCACATTGCATGGTACCAACAAGTTTCCATTCCGCATAGCACTATAGCTTTAAGCAAAACATTATCGTTAAATATATGAAAATGATGTATATAGAAAAATGTAGTAACATCAATATATATATAATTATGTGGATGTTTTCATACAGCTAGGGGTGTAGAATTTCATTGTCAGTGTCAGTCACTTCAGAAGCCAGTTAAATTTCTAAGTAAACGCAACCTACATATTCTTGGACTTTTAACAATCATTCATATGTCAGTAGTATAGGTTTAGAGTGTTGTTATTAGAATTTTATACAAGAATAAGGTAAAAATTGTGACAGTGTGTTCAGTAAAATTATATAGTTCATATAGTTTAAAGTTTTCCATATAAATGTGTATCACAGTGCACAGTGGTTAATATAATGTGACATTAGGCAATTAAGCAGTAAATTGCCATGTATTATACATGTAGCATTTAACTTAACCCTTACCACGCAGGCTTAATATCTTATACAACCACTTGCCTCTCACTGCTGTAGGTTCGAGCCCCATAAGCGTTGTCACATTATACAGGTCAGAAAGCTATCCAGCAAGCTTACGAAATGTTAGTGGTTCTACTCAGTTAAGCTGGAATGTCGCCATGTGGCATATACTGTATTTGTGAAACGTAAAACAATCATAAATCAACAGCAGCCATGTGTATAATACTATATAAACGACACAATTATCCAATAAAAAGGGACATTACAAGCGTGCTCTATTTTAAAACACTTTGGTTAAAAGCTTACATGCAAAATCTTGTACAACATTATATATAAAATGATGTCAATCACAAAAGACATTTGAGCCACGTCACGTCAAAACCAACATAGTAAATTTGCGACCAGCATGGATCCAGACCAGCCTGCGCATCCGCGCAGTCTGATCAGGATCCATGCTGTTCGCTATCAGTTTCTCTACTTGTAAAATGATTGGTTAGCAAACAGCATGGATCCTTATCAGACTGTGTGGATGCGCAGGCTGGTCTGGATCCATGCTGGTGGCAAACGCACTATGTTGGTTTTGTCGTGACGCGGCTCTTTTGCTTGTATCTTCGCACATGTCTTGTGGATCACAGTAAGTGGTGGCTTAAGTATACAAGGCAGATAATATAAAGAGCCCATAAGTAACAAACAATAGAATGATGCAGAGCATAAAAAATTAGGTTGAAAGTTGACAAGTTTAACAGCTTTCGGTTGCTTTCGATGCACTTAAAGGATTTAAAAAAAAATATTGTTCAAAAAGTTATCTTTAAGTAGATACTTCGTTGTCACCATTTTTGGCCAATTCAAATGGAGGTTTAATGTTCAATTGTAATTGTTCATGTAAGTAGTTATAAATGTTTCAAACAATGAACACGACATCTCAAAGGGCTTAAATTAGATGTATAGGTGATAAAGTCAGTCTACTTTCATGTCACTTGGTTTCACACTTCTTCAGCCTACTTTAAAATTTTGTCCGATGTTCTAGATTAATGCATGTTTTTGTCCTTGGTTTGAAACCAGTTTTTGTTTGTCTTGGAGTTTTTTAATGTGTCATAAAATTTACATATTATGGAGTGTAAAACTATCGCTGTCATAATACTTGCTTAGAGTTTTCAGAGTCAAAGCTGGACGACAATGTAAAAATAAATATCTGCAAACCTATATCTGCAATTATAAATTGCAAAACAATGTAATATCTGCACGCAATTTAATATCTGCTCAAAATGTAAGATCTGCACACAATGTAATATCTGCACACCTATGTATGCAATTATAAACTGCAAAACAACGTAATATCTGCACACAATGTAATATCTGCACACAATGTTATATCTGCACACAATGTAATATCTGCACACAATGTTATATCTGCACACAATGTAAGATCTGCACACAGTGTTATATCTGCACACAATGTAAGATCTGTACACAGTGTTATATCTGCACACAGTGTAAGATCTGTACACAATGTTATACTGTTCTGCACACCTATATATGCAATTATAAACTGCAAAACAACGTAATATCTGCACACAATGTAATATCTGCACTCAATGTAATATCTGCACACAATGTAATATCTGCACACAATGTAATATCTGCACACCTATGTATGCAATTATAAACTGCAAAACAACGTAATATCTGCACACAATGTAATATCTGCACACAATGTAATATCTGTAAACTTATATATGCAATCCAAAACTGCAAAACATTATGTATAAACTGCACACACGCAATAAAGAACTTCACAACAATATAATCACTGCACACATTATGAACTTATAAACTTCGCAATACTGTAATCTATGCATACATTATATGTACTTATAAACTGCAAAACAATGTAATAACTGTGCACATTATTCAATAATAAACTGAACAATAACACACACACACACACACAGTGAAATACTGCAAAAACAGTGAAATAACTACACACATAATTATGCAGTGATAAACGGCAAAAACAATGAAATAACTTCACAACAATGTCAATCAAATAACTGCACACCTTATGCATTTATAAATGGTACAACAATATGATAACTACACAACTACAATATTTAAAAAGTGCACATCAGATCGAGTTACTGTACAATAACCTGGCCACTGGACAACTTTGTCAAACAAAATTGAAGGATGTTCTTTTAAAAAGATACAACTTTATTAATTTGTATTTTACCAAAAGTGACCATAATACTTTATACAGTTCTTGGTGTTAACAATCTAAATAGATAAAACCTGGATATAGATTGAAAATTAGAGAAAAAAGATTAATTAAGCACCAGGTGGTTCTCAGAACTTTATTCAAAATTTAAATAGGGTACCAGTCACAGGATTATTAATGCTCCTTAAAGTCTTCATATACATGAATACATTTTAACTGAGATCATAATAGGCTTGTTCTTTTTTTTAAAGTTGTTTCAAAATACTTAAACCAATCAACTTCCTTTTCAACAAAACGAACAAAGAAAGAACAAAGAAGACTTATAACACAATGATGGTGAAAGATACTTTAGATCTCTATCTTAAAATGAAGTAAAAACTTCTCATAAAAACAAGTATTTTTACAAGTATAGCCAAGTGAAAGAGTCAACATAATTTCCTGATGAATACAATGTATATGTTTTTGTCCCCACTTTAAAGCTGCACGGACCATCAATTCTGAATTATTTAATTGTTTGTTTACATAATGAATCTGAAAATCATAGGCTTTTGACTGTTGATGTAAGCAGTGAATCTTTGAAAACAATAGCTTATTTGATTCTCATTGTATTTAAAACAGGTCTTACATGTTAACCATACTGAAATTATAAAACAACACTATTGGCTACCACTGTAACATTCCTTATATGTTTACTACATGTATATTGAAATAACAAATAACATTATATAAATAACACATGATAATATTGACTATCACTGTAAACAGTTCTTACATGTTTACCACATTGAAATTACAAAATAACATTACTGAGTATCACTGTAAACAGTTCTTAGATGTTTACCACATTGGAAAACAGTTCTTTCATATGTTTACCATATTGAAATTACAAAATAACACTATTGGCTTACACTGTAAACAATTCATTTTACCATGTTGAATTTACAAAAGAACAGCTTTCACTATCAATGCAAACAGTTCTTACATGTTCAGTTGTTTACCATGTTGAAATTACAAAATAACACTGACAACACTATTGACAATCACTTTAAACAGTTCTTAGATGTTTACCATATTTAAATTACAAAATAACACTCTTGACTACCACTGTTAACAGTAATTTCATGTTTACCATATAGAAATTACAAAAAAAACTCTTGTCTATACTGTAAACAGTTCTTTCATGTTAACCACATTGAAATTACAAAATAACTCTCTTGATTATTACTGTAAACAGTTTTAAAAAGTCAACGACTATATGTTAGACACAATAATAGGTTAGACACGCTTGTCCTAAAATTAGTGATGAGTTCTTTTGAGTTATTTACGTTATTATAAAACATAACACCATTATATCTTGTATGAGTAATACATGTACATAAAACGGTAAAATAAAATGCATAGAGAATTGCCTTCTTAAAACACCACAGTAAATAATGTTCAATTTTTTCCTAAAAGTGATGAATGGTTTAGTCTACATTAATTTTATACATGTATCAGAAATGTGAAGATGTTTTAAGAAGGCAATTTAACATGTATTTAACTTTTAAATCATACTGATAAGTAGATAATACATAAACCATCACCTTCAGTGCAGTATGGGATTAAGTCATTCTAAATTAAATAGGAGTTAACCAGTTATTGCACTAAGGTGACAATACAGTGGAGGATAAGAACACTTCACTTACTTCTACGAATACACAAGGAACAAATGCGATATATCAAGTACTTCCGTTTAGAATAATTATTTAGTGACGCAGCGGACAAGTCCACTATTACGGTGTAAAACAGTTATCATGTTGTGTTTATTATATTTAGGCACGCAGGCTTCCGATATAAATTAAACTATCGACAAATTAATCAACTGTCAGCATAACGCAGTTGGTAACGTTATCAGTTAATATTTTAGTAAAATATCAATGCAAGACTGTTTCGGATTGTACTTTTTTTCTCGAAAATAATTTCTATATATAACCAATCAAATACGAATATGTAATATTTTTCTTGACATTAAGTATTGTAATAATTTCTCATTTCACATTTTTTTTGTTTCCAAAAGTAATATCTAGCAAATTTGTACAACCTTATCCTGAATACTAAACGGAATGAATACATGTATACAAACTGTTTCAACAATATTTCAGTTGGCACGAAATACTCGTGCACTGCATAAGTATTATGACTACTGCATACTTCACACTATACAGGTTAAAACTAGTATTACCGGTATATTTAAATTATCAGATATTATAAAAAAAAACAATTTTTATAATTCATTTGCATCTTCAGGAAAATTTAAAACAGGAAACAAAAAAAAGAAAAAAGTTAAACAACTTGTGAGGCTCGAACTCGTTAAAAATTTTAATTTTTGCATCCCAATGACTTTACCAACAATGCAATCAAGACATTTAAAATTCGATAGTTTATCTAGTACTATTTTTGCTTCTCCAATTTGAATAAACTTATCGATGTGACGTAAAACCCAAAACAAACAAAAAAGAATAAACTTATAGATTGAAACAGATATGAGATGACTGGAAGTTGTCATTATTGAACGCGTTCGGCTTTAAGTTAAAAATTTAAGATAAGCTTTTAATATAAAATACTGCATGTTTTAAAGTGATGTTTCCACGTTTTCTGTTATAAAATTAATTAGTACACTCAATACACAGGAGTAAAAGAATTATTATAGACATTAAGGATGCTAAAGATTTTTACCCCTAATAGTGCTGTTCAAATCTTTATATATACATGTATGTAGTTGTTATAAATACCAGTCTTTTAATAAGAATAAGGAATATAGAACCCTAAAAGAGAATATGAGATCTACAATTGGCACAATATAACATTTCAATAACTGAGTTCTTCAATACTCTATAATTTAAATTTATAATGAAGCAGTGACTGTACATCAAATTTCATCAAAGCTCCACTCTTATTAGCAAAACTATTTTTGTTTTTGTTTGAATGGTAGCATTTAAATTTAATAGCTGAATGCATTAAATAAAAAAGCATTTAAATATTTTTCTTTTTACAATCAATATGAGTCAGAGCAAACAACAAATGGGACACAAATCTCAACCTGTCTTGTCAAACATAATCTCAGTGAAGTCCCTTTAAACTGATTATTTGAGTATCCTCATTTGCGATTAAACCAACATATTTCACTTCAATTTTGTTTGAGTTTAAATGTTCGAGTTTAAATTTATGACAGTTTTGAATGTAAATAATCTAGTTTAACTGAGTGTACTTTAATATCCATCTGCAATCAAACTTTTGACATCCTTCTAATTAACAAAAGAATCTATTAAATTGTCGGAACAAAGATCAGGATATCGTCACGTTAGTGTATTAACGTGTTAACTCCAATTAAATTATGTAAGAAGTTAACCAGTTACTGCACTAAGGTGTTTACAATATGTCCTCATACTCCTTTATTTATTTCTTCCTAATTACATTTCACCATTTTTAAATCGTTAACTTTACATGATTGAAATAGTAAAGTTAATTATTGCCACAAAAATACAACCAGACCAAGATCTGCACACCTGATGCACGCAGTCTTAGATGCTCATAATGTGAGTAGTGGTGCTCAGGTAAGCTTTTACATTGGTAATATAAAGTAGAATGCCAATTCAAATTCACTAGAGCACAGCTGGTTATCAACCGCATCTTTTCCTTGCAAGCTATCAAGCAGTTTACCAGTCCTTAGTTGCCTTCACATTCACAATTGAGAACTTTTGTACATGCCAGAGCAGACTACAGTGCAAATGACCATAATGTAGAAAAGATTTCATTTATGATCAATCACAACATAATTGACCTGCATCATCTGGGAATTGAACCCAGGTCACCGGCTTCACAGTCCAACACTCTATCTATTGAACTGACTGTTATGATTATAAGACCTTTTATAACACAAAATTCAACAAAGTTAAACCATCTTTAACGCCGTCTCTTGATTTAGACCAAAGAAATAAAAAGATCAACCTACATTATTCTATTTTATCACATTGACAATAAACTTACTCCAGAATTAAGAATATTTTGGGGTTATTTCCAGCTAATCCGGGGGTACAAACAAACTTATACAGTTATAGCTTTAAACTAGAAATGTGTCATTATGCCACAGATGCCCCCGCATGCAGCCAAAATTTCAGATGTTATAACATTTAGTTCCAAATTTGTTTGCACACATTTTTTTTTCATTTTAAGTTTAAAGCCCTTAAAACTTTTCAATGTTAACACAAACAATTTTCATACAATGTTCAAGGCACTGAAATTATTCAGTCTTAACCTTTTGAAAATAGCATATTGCATATTTGTAGCCAAAATAATGGCTACATACATTTCCACAAAAGTATGAGTGCTGAAACTGAAAGTTCAAAATTTTTCCAACATTCAGGTAAGATAAGTTTGTCCAAAATCATTTTACCACGACCAAATTCAAACTGAAACTGCTTATTCCTAAGATGTATCTATATTATTTTCAAAGTGAAAGGGACATAACTCAAAAATCATCGAACCATGACCAAATTCCAACTTGACCTGCCCATTCCTTTGACATATCCATATGTCAAATTTGAGTTGAATATGTAACACTGTTGGGTAGATAATGAACAGAAACTGTAAATTTCATATTATTTTCAAAGTGAAAGGGATATTACTCTGCCAAAATCATTGAACCATGACCAAATTCGAACTTTGTTTGGGCATTACAAAAACATATCCATATGTCAAATTTGAGTTGAATGTGTTGTACCGTTGGGGAGATAATAAACAGAAACTGAAAATTTCATATTATGTTCAAAGTGAAAGGGGCATAAATCTGCCAAAAATCATTGAACCATGACCAAATTTAAACTTGACATGTGCATTTATTTGACGTATCCATATGTCAAGTTTGAGTTGAATGTGTTGCACCGTTGGGGAGATAATGAACGGAAACTGAAAATTTCATATTATTTTCAAAGTAAAAGGGGCATAACTCTGCCAAAAATCATCGAACCATGACCAAATTCGAACTTGACCTATATTTTCTCATGACATATCCATATGTCAAGTTTGAGTTGAATGACACATATAAATTTCGCTACTTTCGGTTTTTCGAAATACATAAAACAAGTCAATATCAGTAAATACCGAGCTGCTTTAACGGGATTTCGTTTATCGTCACATAGATTGTATAAAGAAACCGGCAGATGGCATAAACCGCATTCGATTCCAAGAAATGAACGCAAATGTATCTTATGTAACACACTAGAAGGCGAATTTCATTTTCTTTTAGAATGCGAATTATATAAAGATTTAAGAATTAGATATATAAAACATTATTTTCGAAAAAGACCGAACATTCCAAAGTTTGTAGCGACCAAAAGCAAATAAATAAGCGATATACTTATTTAAAGCCATGGAACGCCGTCGCATAGTTTTATATTAAATGTGAGTCATTTTCTCCACAAAATATATTTTAACATTTTTCTCTTATGGAAGACTCTATTTTGATATATTAAATAACATTATTGTATGCATATACATGTATGTGCGCGCGTGCGTGTGCGTGTGTATGTGTGTGTGCGTGCGTGTGCGAAGTTGAATACTCTCGTATACTTTCTGTATTTTTCAAAATCTTATTGACGATTACTATAATTGGTGTTTAACTGTTTGAAAATTTGAGAAGATTTACATAAAAGCATTTATATTTTATTGATTGATACTGTTGTTTCACCAATTGCCTCTTATAGTTTGCAAAATGATAATGATTGCGTGCAGTGATGATTGATATTTTTTACGATTACATACATTTATGATGATTTATATAGAATTGGACCGCCACTGATATTTTTGTGAAAAAATCCTTGTATTATATGTTTGTATATATGTACTCACAGGCATTTGCCTTTTGTTCAATAAAATTATTCATATTATCATATATTCATAAATACTACAACACCAGTCATCAATTGCACATTATTAATTGTAACTCATAACGATAATGAATCTTTTTTACTTTTCTAACAGTCTCAGTACATTTTTCTCAAGAAGTTTGATTTTTTTGAAGCAGTTGGCTCATCTGGAAGCATGCAGCTTTAATTCAAAAATAAACATTAATGAAATATTTCTATACAAATACACTGTTACACAAAATAAGCTTATTTTTATAAAGAAATCTAAAGTAAGCACTAAAAGTACACTTATTTAATGGTGTCCTTTGCATCTATCTTGTATAAATTATTGTCCGGTTTTGTAACTATATCCATAGTATTATGACATCTAGAAAATGTGCAGTGGCCAAGAACCCTAACTCTATCTGGAACCATGTTTGAATTATTTCCTCCAATATAATTTCATAATGTTTTAATATCGTTTAAATCAACTGACATAAATGTTTCATCTAAAAACATTTTTTTGCCGATGCAATCACCTACAATTGAAAGCGTTTTAAATTTAAAGTTTGGTGTCATGAGTACGTTTTCATGTGGAATGTTTGATAACAGCTCTCATCATCATGAGGTGTTTGCAGGGTGTACTAGCGGAAAGTAAAAACTGACTTAATCATGGAGAAAGGGATCAGCACAAAGATATAAGGACATGAAAGACATTCCATAGGTGAATTCATAGATAAAAAATCAGCAAAAGATAAAGATATCTAAGCTATGATTCATAGATACATTTCGAAACGGTTCATTGATACTGATGTCCGTTAAACGTTGAATCGACAGTCATTGATAAGCCATTACAAAACAACATTTCCATATGAAAAAAAAGTGATTGAACAAAATATTTAGGATATTGACTACATTTACAGAAACACAATTTATCAATTTTACAGTCAGCATTAAATGATAATGATAAATAAAAAGAAGTAACGGTGGTAAACAACACACGTTATTTAACAAAAAATAATTCATACATTTATGCTATTGATAGAGTTAGTGAAGATTTAGTTCAACGTTACAAGTAATGGTTAAAACTTTAATATAATTTACTTTTGCCAAAATGAGATAAACAAAAATATGTTAATACTTAATTAATCTGTCTGTCATAACATAATACATAATGTTAACTTTAGCAATTTTCAGTACAATGATTTGCGTTAATGTATGTTTGTACAAACATCTACATTCAGACATTGGAAGAAATAAGTATATATGTACATTTTTCATATGTCACCGTTCAAATCGTGTTTCAATTATTACTTATTATTATTAATTGTACGACTCTTATTATTTTGACATTTTGAATTTCTTCTTTTCTATTTTCTAGGACAGTTATTTAAAATAACAAAACAGAAATATTTATCAAGTGATAAAAATACACTACTCGACCATTTCATATTTATTTTGTACGAATCATCCTTCACTATGACTCTCGTGTTTGTCATGATATCATATATGTAGACAATGCACTCGTACCACTCTGAAAGCACCACATTGTTACTGCTCTTTATGAAGTACTACAGCTGTCTTTTTCTATGCAAGTGGCAAAAACAATTAAATTTCGGATCAAGTAAAAAAATGAACCTTTCGCCATTATCACAATATACTGTACTTAATAAACTATTACAAAACAACGATTTTATATGAAAGATGTCATTTGGACAAAACTGTTAGGATATCGAAAATTGATATTTACAGACATAAAATGTATAACTATACAACAACACTATGTGAAGATTATTGATAAATAAGCTATTCATGGTACAGATACATATACGCCGTGCTAAATAAAAGTCAGTTAGACTGTCTTTTAATTGGTAAATCTTTACTTTAAAGCTTAGTGCAAAAATACAAAAAAAACAATCATTGGAATTATAAATATTGAAATATTTCATGCTGATTAGATACAAAATGACAACGTTTGACGCTATTGCAAAGATCGTTTAAAAGGACCATAAGGCAATACTTTTTGTCAACATTCTAAGATGTTATTTATGGACTTTCCCATAACAAGATATAAACACCCCATACCTCTACATTGCCTATAAAATCAGTATATGTGGATTTGTAGGAGTCTGTTAGAATTTAACGGTGACGACCAACTATTGACTCCATATATTTTTTGTTGCGGACAAAAAATCTTATTCTCACACAAAATATCTTCATTCAGACCATTGGAGAATTTCACGGCTTAATTGAATTAAAGCAATGAGAATGTAAAGTTAAATATAACAAATCTGACCCTGGCACCCTGTATTGATAAGTTTCACTCATGTTTTCATTGCAATAAAGTCCATTCTCTAATCCGTCAAAGAAATGCAGAGACATGTGTAAACAACAAACATATATTATCTGTGTACAGAATACGCTCTTTTTTCTCTTATTATAGATTATTTACTTTCCATGATGTTTAAGGATTTACCTGTTAATACTTGGACTACTTATGAAGGGGAGTAACACATACAAAACGTCGTGGTAATTGGCGGATGTCACTCAATTTCTTTTTCTAAAATATCGTAAATTTGACTTATTTGAGCAGATTATGTATAATTATATATTGAAAGACCACTCACACGGATAATATGAAAAGTTCGGACACACAACAGCTAAACCCGGCAAATTCTGAAGTATGTGTTGCTATATGCGGTCCTGTCCCCGAGTTCCTATGACAGTTTGCAGTAAACTGTTGGGAAAAGAATTACAACAATGTCAAACAGATCAGTGCCATTGTATAGGGTGACTGTCACACATGATAAATCGTTTTCTTCACTGAAGACATTGAGAGCTAAGTAGAGGAAGCAAATACTAGTAATATAAATCGCAGTCATTGATAAAGGGCAATAATTGTTAAATGTAGTTGGATGACAAGTATCTGATGACAAATAACCGTTATCCACGATTACAATTTCTTGTAAATTAATGCTGTATGGATAAATCATGGAAGCCTTGCAATAAGTATAAATCTTTTGCACTTATGACTATCAGAAAACAGAGCAAAGACGTGTTCAAAATATGTTGGCATAAACATGTGATAACGAGACACGCACATAGTATTGCAACATGTTCATGAAACTTGTTACGTTTACTGAAAAATGTACCCGAAACTATGACACGTGTATGTTACCGAGACAGGTACACATTTTCCGAAAATTTATTAAATATGATTTTGCTTTTTAAGTCGGTCGATACCAAAGAGGGTTGTAACGGTGCCAGGACTCTAAAATAGGGTCAGGTGTGACTAAACCTAGGTCAAGACCAAAAACGCATGTGACAACCCATATATATAACTCCAACATATGCAATTTTCGCCTTTACCTCAATGAGAAGCGATTTTCTTTTCTCTTTTTTGAGCAAATTCTATATTCTATAAGTACATGTAGCATACTTATAGTACTTTAAATAAATGATAGCAACTTGTCCCTTTAACCATGCATATAGTAACATGCCGAACACAAGCCTAGCCGAAAACGACTTTTTTGCTAGTCCACCGAGAAGTCGCAACATTGAAAACACGCGATTTATCCCGTAAAAAAATTACAACAATGAACACACGAAGCAAAGGCTTGATCTCAATGAATAAAAATAATTTGCAAATCATACATGTATGATTACGTGAAATTATTTCGACAGACAACCATGTTAGCGGCTTTTTCTTTAATTTGCTTACTTTTCACCGAGAACGGCCATTTGCTTGTCACCAGCATCCGATATATCGGCCAATCAGAACTCTAGTAGTAAAATCTTTTTTATCCTCAATCGCGTGACAAGCGAATGGCCGTTCTCGGTGAAAAGTTAGCAAGTAAAAGAAAAAAGAACGTTTACCAGTAATTTATTGTGTATATTATAAATGAATTTGTATATATAAGCGCCTCTGACACATTTTAATCAACTTAGTGCAAATGTTGTAAACAAGCGGCACTTGGCAGTAATATCATAAATCACCAGGGTAAATAATTAAGAGATGTAACATTACATCAGATTATGTCACTTTTGTGATTTGTCAAAATATATATGATTTGATCATCCTAGGGACTTTATTGGTTGTCATGACTTACCGATTTGATCATCCAGAATCATCCAGAATGACTATCAACTGGCATTAATTATAATTCAGTTAACAACGATTTTTGTGTGCGTTTTTCACCTCTTGTTTTTAGAGTCCTGGCACCGTTACAACCCTCTTTGGCATATTCAATCTGCCCATCTTACAAGATTAAGGATTTAGATCTCCAAATTCCTTTATTACCGGCAATGTCCACCGTATCTCCAATGACGTATTCCAAGAGCGACAACTTGAATCCGGTTTTAATGAAAGGGTCTATATATGATATTTTCTGATTGTTATATTTAATCATCTTGAAGAACACGATATATGATATACAATAAGACTCAATAAAATATATGCATTTCTAACATAACTTTCATATTATACTTATAGATCTATATCTATTATGTTTTGATATATATATATTATAATAAAAAAGTCAACTGAAGTCAAGAAATTGATGTAAATTTTATCTAATAAACGTTGTTGTTATTAACCCTTGACCTGCTTAATTCATAAAATGGAGTTGCCTTTGAGTTTGGTGCAGTCCATTTGAAGTGTAAAAAATTTCAATATTAGAAAAGAAATAAAAACTGGTCAGACTGCTTGAATATACATGCTGGCTGGATGTATACTGGTGCCAAAGGCTAATCACTTTCAGGTAAGGCAGTATATGATGGTTAAAGGTATTAAAAGAACGTAGTGACATTTTATCACAAATTGTTTAAGAAAAAAAACATCGGGAAATTGATGATAACAAACAAATGTATAATTATAAAGTCAACATTATTGATGATAAAAAAATAAGATAACTATGTTACAGAATAGAACTACTTTACATATAAGCCGTGCTAAATAAAAACTTAGAGAAAAGGTGATCCTTCGAAACATAACTCATGATTAATTGATTAATTGAAATGCCTAAAATGAAATAAATATCTCAATTGAAATCATTGATTCAAATTATTAATATTTAATTATTTACTCCAGGTGTTAGTGATGTTAAATCTGTCTGTTAAAACATACATCGACTACTTTTGATTAGAACACTTTTTCTCAGCATTTTGTTATCTATTTGAATGTTTTTAATAAGATCAACTGCATTCGTGCTAGAACATAACTATAATTCCATGATCCATCCATCATATGTCACTGATAAATTCTGGTTTCATTCTTTAAAATGTTTGAATCGGTGTGTAAATCTTCTATGTAAAACTGAAGATGGCGCTGTTATATTCATATTTTGAATTTCTGCATTTTCATATGTCCAGGACAGTTATTTGTAACGACAATAAATGATCAGGCACGTGAGACACATACTTTAAACGGATTTTTCATATCTATCTTGTACGATGTTAACATTTGACCTGTTTGAAATATCTGTACTATGGTGTCTGTTTTACGACAACACACTAGGATAGTATCAGAAGGACCAACTGCTGCACCACGTGGTCCCTGTATCTGATCATCCTTGACTAAGACTTTCGTGTTTGTCTTGATATCATATATGTTGACAGTGTGCTCGTATCTATCTGTAATCACAACTTTGTCGCTGCTCTTTATGTAAGTACTAGCGCTAGTTTTTAGAGGATATATCTTGTTTGGAAAGTTAACACTAAAATCATGCTCCTCTCCTGTCAATGATACAATACGAACAGGTTTAGGTTCATCATAAGTCCCTACTACAAACTGTCTATCATCTTTCAAACATATTGAGTAATATTTCGTTTTCACTTTACATGTCCTTCTTGCAGTTATTTCATTAAATTTACTAACATGTAGAAATACTATATAATAATCAATACCATTTTGTTATCGCTACTTCCTCCTCAGATACTACAACAACAGATAATAGTTTGTAAGGAAGCTGATATGATCCTACTTTCTCCAGCTGCTCATTGTACAATAAACATTTCTTGTTTTTGTTATCAACAGCCACCAGTCTACCATCAGGTAGAAAATCTATGCCTGTATAGAACGGGTTTTCGATATCATCTCCCGTCTTTTCCAAATCAACAGAAGAAACTGGTGTTAACTTCCTCGTCATGTCAACACAATCTTCCTGGCAATTTGACTTTAATTGTAATTGTCCTGGAACATATTCAGTAATTGGGAAAGGTGGCAGTTTTAATGTTTCGTCAAATTGAAAAGAAATGTTCACCTTCTCTAAGTTCTGACATTCCTCCTTGATGTTTTTGCAGAGAGCATTGACTTCACTCTCCAGTTTATGTTCTGCTACATATTTCTGTACTGAAGTTCCATTTTTTAAAATATTTTCAATCGTCTCTAAGCACGATGTTACATCAGCCAAATGTTTCTCATTTTGTGTTTGCTTCATTGTCAGATTTTGTAATGTTTCTTTCTGCAGAGTTTCAGCTCTTTTGTTAAAGGAATCTTCTAGATCGGCAAACATTTCCATTACTTCGTCTCGCATTCGTCTTATCTTTACTTGTATTTCTTTTATATCTTGAGCAAGTTGATCTTGTGAAGAGCGAATATGTCTCGCAACGATCTCAGCAGCTTCCTTAGCTTCCTTCAATTTGTCCCCAAAGATAGAAATTGACGAGGTTATTTTTCCGGTAATCTTCTCAATTTCTACAACGCTGTGACATTTTCTGTGATTAACAATAGCACATTTACTACAGCAGAGCTTCTTTTCATCTTCACAGAAAAATTCAAAAGAATGTTGATGTTGATCACATAGATCTAAGGCCTTCATTTTAAACGAAAAACGTGCAACATCAGCTTCTTTCACGCTCACCAATTTATGATTTTTCAAGATGGCGAGCACGTTGTGTACATTTGAACAATCATTGCATTGGAATTCATTACAAGTTGAACAAAACTTGTCAGCTACAGTTTGCTTATCCTTACTTAAACATGGTTGACACAAGTTTTCCTTCACACGACCAGGAACTTCATCATCATCTCCTTTTTTACTTCCACTATCCGCCATTTTGTGTTACGATTATATTGTCCCTTTTTAGATATTACATATATAAATGTACATGTACATATATTTAAATTCAGCGATTTCACAAACTTAGATATTTCAATGAAACAAGTCAGGGTTTTAAACTGATTAACTAAATAAAATGTTCATGTTGGCCGTAATATATTGTTCCGATCCAAACGTTATCTGTCGAATGTCTACAGACAATAGATCAACTTGGAACGCGGAAGTAAATTTTCCATGAGTGCAGTTTACATTATTGGATCTTACCATTGTGATAGTATGGATTGTGCAAGTTATTCAATTTTTACTTTTTCACGATTTAAAGCCAAAGTCAAATAAGCGTTGCTTTTCAAGTTTGTAATTTACTACAAAACAATATGACCGGGTACATAAAAAAGTAGTACATGTATATTTCCCAAATAAATGAAGTTTTAGGAAACCGGAAATACTTCAGTCCATCTAATATAATGAGCATTAAGTATGCTAAATAATAGTTTAATTCTGAAAGATCATTTGTTATTTTGTGACTTGCAACATTACTTTGCCAATTTTTGATTTGTTAATACCAGAGAAAATGTTTATATTTATATAGAAGTAAACAATCATAAAACAAATTTAAAAATGACTGCATTGAAGGGGAAGTAGTGTTTTAAACATGTTTTTTTTCTTCAATTTACTGAAAGAAACAGACATTGTTTGTTCTTGGCACCGGACACTGCCCGTCGCACCACTATGTTTAGACGCTTATAATTCCTCTTTAGTTTTCCTTTAATTTTAAGCGTATACAATGAAAGTTTGTTAATGCGTTTTAAATATGTATATCGTATTAAGCCAGTAGCAATATTTGCGTCGTATGAATCGTGGAATCTGTCTGGCTAAGTACCAGTTTCAATCAACTGACAATCTATAAACAGGTCAAATATCCATTTCATGAAGAAAAATAAAACACAGTATGAAATTGAACTGTTATTTATTTTTCTTTTTTATTTATTTTTTTTTTTTGAAAAATTATATGCGTGATATGGTTGCACAATATGTGTATGAATAAACATATTTTGCACTTTCCGCAACTATTTTTTTATAGCAAACGATTGATAATGATCAGCAATGATCAGCAAATAAAACTTTTGATTTTGATTGCAGTAGGATATAGGCAATGCTCACTGTTTCATTCACCTCATCAATGCTATAGTTTCAACACCGCTACCATAACCTCGTTCTTTTACTAGTACTGTTATTGTGAGAATATCTACAGCTAACATTTCTAGAAGTAACACTGCTACAACTATCACTGTCACTATATCTACAGCTAAGATTACCCCCACTAACACTATCACTTCTATCAATGTCACAATATCTACAGCTAAGATAACCCCAACTAACACTACCACATCTATCATTGTCATAGTCTCTACATGTAACATTATCACCACTAACACTACCACAACTATTACGGTCATAGTATCTAGATCTAACATTGGATGCGTGCCAAATAACTTAGCTTTATGCTGAAAAAGAAATAATACATTCAAATTTATCTTATAGATACATGAATTATAAACGTTTGCCCAGAAACATATTAGGGAAAGCCAAAATATCTTTATTCCATGTCTTGTAGTGTCAGAAAACGTTTCTAAAATCATGTCCTATATTAGTCGATGTATGGACAAGAACACTAGGACTGAGCTATTTTTCTCAAGGGGATAAATATAAGAAATATCGACACTCCTATATGTCAATATTGATGTTTTCAAATTCAGAAAGCAATTGAAAGCTGTAAGATATGTGATTTTCCCTTTGAGTGATTACGAGTTAGATCGATCACGGTTTATAACTGTTCACTTTGATATCTCAGTCGGCAGACCCTGGAACGGTATTCCGAGGGTACCGGGTTTAAGTCTCGGTTAGGTTGCTCATCATTTGCACCCTCTTACATTTGACGCCAAACGGGGGACCGTGAATGCATATAGCTCATAGTTTAATTAGCATTTCCCTGTAACTGTGAAAAATTCGGGGACAAATTTCAATATAACG
Source organism: Ruditapes philippinarum (assembly GCF_026571515.1). Classification (NCBI taxonomy): domain Eukaryota; kingdom Metazoa; phylum Mollusca; class Bivalvia; order Venerida; family Veneridae; genus Ruditapes; species Ruditapes philippinarum. Next base: position 51,371 of record NW_026861817.1, on the reverse strand, counting down.
AGAGAGTATGTCACGGTTCAAAACTGTGCAATATTTAGGGAAGAAGAGGTGTAAACGGCCGGATAGATCAGACGATAGAGCCGTTGAACAGTACACCGTGGGTCTTGGGCTCGAGTTCCGACAAGGCTGCACATTTGTCTCGCCCTGTCACATATGACAGTATCTCAATTTGTAAAATACATAAAATAACGTTTAGTAACAGTAAGTTGTGTTTAAGGAAGATATGCTACCTCAATGATAAATATCATATCGATGATATTAGTACATTGTCAGGTAAATGTGTCGAATAGATTTATACAGCTTTATATTTGGAACAATTCTTTTCATGTTTCCGGTATTGACAATATATCAAAAATAAAAAATAAATTACCGATAGCACGAAGCTTAATTCGGCTGCACTAATGTGCTGGTGTAATACTTTATTTTGATCTCGTTGAAATTGATCATTCTTAATTAAAACGGATTTGATCAGATATTTTAGTGATAAATATTTATTTATTTATTGAAGTGTACCAGGAGCTAATAACAATTTGCCAATCCATCATCAATAATTAATAATGGAGAACTATATGGCACCTCTTGTAGTGAACTATTACATGTATATAACATTGCAGAATAATGTATATTTATGTTTTCCGCTTCAAAGGGAGTCGCCTGTTATTATTACTGACTGTCTTCTACTGTTATTAATGTTAAAGAGATATCACACTAGTAAATGAGCATTAACTTAAGGATTTTACAACAGCCGTGTTATATTTCAATGCCACGTTTCTATACTGATCAGGGGAAGTTACCGCTACGAGAAGTATATTGTATCAGCAACGGTTACTTTTCCTTAGCAGTACAGAGGTGAGAGCCGAAAATATCTGGTATAAGATAAGAAACAGTTAACTTTATACCTGTATTTAGGGTTAAATAGAAATGTTGAGTATCCTGAGAAAATAATTAATTGAATAAATTAAAGTGCAGAACTTTGATAACCTAAAACATACCTTTATTGGGTTCATATTGCGACAATGTAAAACTATCGGTTTAAAAGCTCGGACATATATCAATTTAATAATAATTTCACCCATTTATATACCATAAAATGACTGCTTCTTGTATGTCAATAAATGTCTGTCATTTATGTTCTATGAAATGCCTCCCATTTTATATAAGTCATATTTGCATAGCAACTTTAATTTAAAGCGTGTCAGAAAAGTAAAGTAAAATATCCATAAAATAGTTCCAATACAATATTCTCTCATCTCCTACATTGTCCTTTTGAATAATAGATTAAATTATTTAATTAATATGAAGCACATTTGTTTGTGATGAATGAAAGATGTTTGAAATTTTACTTGCGTATAAAATGGAATGGTTTTTAATTTAGACCCTCTTGAACAGTGGTGAAATTTTACTTTCATAAATTTACGATCTCAAAATCACGAATTCAATATCATTATTTTCTTTTCTCGAGAATTCGTAATGTTGAAATCATGAATTTGTCAAGTTGATATTGTGACACTCAAAACGTAAAATCGTGCAGTTAATTTCATGAAGTTGAAATCGTAATATCGTGTTGTTGTTAACGTATATTTGTGAAGATGAGAACGTAAATTCAAGAGGTAATTAATTACGCTATTAAGAAATATTTTGAAAGTTTTGAGCGTTTAAAAAACAATCTGAATTGAAAAATCATTGATTAGCTGATTGATTTGACCTTAAACATATTTAACATTTCTTTTTTAAATCTGCGTGAAATTCAAATATAAAACACAAATACTACAACTACGGTTAGTTATTTTTATTTAAACCCAAAGAGCATGATATAAGATAATTATATAATAAGGCACAGTAAATATATATCTTATAATAAAAATGAAGCCTGAAGCTAAAAAACTGATGTAAACTTTATCTTATCAACTTTCTTGTTATTAATCCTGGACCTGCTTTATTTTTGTAAAGGATTCGCATTTTTTTAAGTTTGGTACAGTCCATTTGAAGAGAACAGAATTTCAATATTGGAATGGAAAAAAGGTCGTCAGACAGCTCAAATGTACACGCTGGCTTGGTTGTATACTGGTGCCAAAGGCAAATCACTTTCTGGTCAGGCATAACACATACTTTGGCCACTTTTTCCCCAGAATATTATTTTATTTGAATGTCGTTTTTGTTATGAATAGCTAAGCTACCTAAGTGCTAGACCATGAGTAAAATCCAATGATCTATTCATCATATGTAATCGATAAATTGTTGTTTCATTCTTAAATAACTTTGCATGAGTGTGTAAATATTCTATGTGAATAGAAGATTGTGTTACTAACATGATATTTTGAATTTCTGTCAGATATGTAAGTGATAAATATGTATTCATTTTAATCAAGTATGCAAGAAGGTAATAACAATTTGCCAAACCATCAGCAATAACTGATAATGGACAGCTGTATGGTACCTCCGTAGTGAACTTGTAGTTAAAATTGTATTGCAGAATAATGTACATCTATGTTTTTTTCCGCTATCAAAGGCAGTCGCCTACTATTATGAAAGTGACTGCCTTCTACTGTTATTAATGTTTAAAAGATATCACACTACTTAAAACACACCTAACTCTCTTAGAATGAACATTTACTTAAGGTTTTTACAACAGTCATGCTATATGTCTATGTTTCATAAAGTTGGACCGTGCGTCCAGTCATTTTTCTCACTTCATTGGGAAGAGGCCTTAGTCACTGAATTTAAGGAAAGTTTATCGCTAAAATTGTTAATTTGGGAAGTAAAAAAGCAGATTTATGTTTTTGGAAAAACTGCATGATTTTAAAGAAATTGGCTACGCCATTCGTGAGAATGCTGTCTTTAAAGCTAACTCAATTAAATAAAATTTCATCGTAAACACAAACAAATATCCTCTATATAATTAATAAATTGTAGTATAACATACCGATAAATTTTTAATGGATAACGATATTCTTTCATTTCTCTAAGAAGCAAAACAATGGCAGTGTTCAGATCCTTGTAACGTAAGTACATTTTTCTCACCATTTTAAATTTTCAAGTAAAGTTTAATTGACTATAATTTCAAAAGATTTACTGTTATAATGGTGATTGACCATAAACTGATATTAGAAAATGTTTAGGATAAAATATATATGCCTTAAGTATAAAAATCTGGAAACAGAGTGATCCCTTGGAAAAGACCTCCCAAATTGAACGTTACAGATAAACAGAACATAATGTCACTTTACGGGTAATTATATAAGCCCTATTTTATTTAGAATTTTAAACTTCAAGAAGGGTGAAATATGTATGATATTTAGACAAAGCAATGCAATCAAGATATAAAATACAAGTACTATAATTTCAGAGAGTATTATTTATTCATCCTTATGAGCATGATATTAGGTATATAATAAAATACAGTAAAATATATACATTTTCTAACATAACTTTCATATAATGATTAACAATAATTCTATACATAATTTATATATTATGTTATAATATATCTTATATCTTAAGAGGCAACTTAATTATCAACTTTGTTGTTATTAACGCTTGACCTGTTTTTTTTTGTTTTGTTTTTTTTTTGTGAAATGGACTTGCCCTGTTCGAGTTTTGTACAGTTCATTTGATGTGTAAAATGTTTCAATAATTCAATGAAAAATTGACAACCACCCCACGTCTGGAGCTAAGAGAAAATAGGCTGGTCAGACATCTCGAATGTACATGCTGGCGTGGCTGTATACTGGCGGCAAAGCCTATTCACTTTCAGCTGAGGCAGGATATAGGAATCAATGGTATTTAAATAACGTGGTGACTAATCATTCATATTTGAACAAAACATTGAGGACATCGACAAATTGATATTTACAAACAAATGACTATAAATGTATTGTACAATCAACAGTATGTGATGAACAAATGAAAACGGAGTCTCTACATGAAAAGTTCAATGTGTCGATTAATTGATTAATTTCAAATTAAATGCATGTATGCTTAAAATGAAATAAATATATCAATATATATCATTGAAATTAATGAAATAGAATATTTTTACTCCTGATGTTAGCGGTATTAAATATGTCTGTCATAGCATACATTGACTACATTTGGATTAGCACACTTTTTCTCAGCACATTGTTTTATTTGAATGTCTCTTTTATTTGTTATGAACAGCTTTACGTGTGTTAGAACATAAGTATAATTCCATGATTCAGCCATTATATTTACATAAAAATTATTGTTTCAATCTTTAATAACTTTGAATGTTTGTGTAAATATTCTATGTGAAACAAATGATTGTGCTGTTATGTTGATATTTTGAATTTTTGCATTGTATTATTTCCAGGATAGCTATTTGTAACAACAAGTAATGATTTATCACGTGAGACACATATTTTACACGGATGCATCATATCTATCCTGTACGATGATAATATCGAACCTGTTTGAGATATCTGTACAATAGAGTTTGTATTACGACAACACACCAGGATCGTATCCCACGGACCAATTGCTGCACCACGTGGTTCCTGTATCTGATCATCCTTCACTAACACTCTTGCATCTGTCTTAATATCATATATGTAGACAATATGCTCGTTTCTATCTGTAATCACCACGTTGTCACTGCTCTTTATGTAAGTACAAGCGCTACCATCTAAAGGATATGATTTGTTTGGAAAGTTTACACTAAAATCATGCTCCTTCCCTGTCAATGATACAATACGAACAGGTTTTGGTTCATTATAAGTGCCTACGACAAACTGTCTATCGTCTTTCAAACATATAGAGTAATATTGCGTTTTCACTTTGCATATCCTACGTGAACTTATTTTGTTACATTTACTAACATGTAGAATTTCTATTTGATAACCACTTGTTATCGCTAATTCCTCCTCAGATATGACAACAACAGATAATGGGTGGCGAGACAGCTGATATGATCCTACTTTCTCAATCCTCTCATTGTACACCAAACATTTCTTGTTTCTGTTATCCACAGCCACTAGTCTACCATCAGTTAAAAAGTCTATACCTGAATATAACGGCTCATCGATATCATCTTCAGTCTTCTTTAAACCAATGGCAGAGACTGGTGTCAAAGTCATCGTCATGTTAACAGAATGAACGTCTTCCTGGCGATTAGACTTTACTAGTAATTGTCCTGGAACATATTCAGTAATTGGTAATGGTGGCAGTTTTAATGTTTGGTCAAATTGAAAAGACATTTTCATCTTTTCTAATTTCTTATATTCGTCCTTGATGTTTCTGCAGAGAGCATTGACTTTACTTTCCATTTTATGTTGTGCTATATATATCTGCACAGGAGTTCCATTTTTGAAAATATTTTCAATCGTCTCTAAGCACTTTGTTACACCAGCCAAATGTTTCTCGTTTTGTGTTTGCCTCTTTGTCACATTTCGTAATGTTTCTTTCTGCAGAATTTCGGCTCTTTTGTTAATGGAATCTTCTAGATCGACAAACATGTTCATTACTTCGTCTCGCATTTGTCTAATCTTTACATGTATATCTTTTATATCTTGAGCAAGTTGATCTTTTGAAGAACGAATATGTCTGGCAACACTCTCAGCAGCTTCTTTAGCTTCCTTTAATTTCTCCCCTAAGGTAGAAATTGGTGAGGTTATATTCCCAGCGATCTTCTCAATTTCTACAACGCTGTGACATTTTCGATGATTAACAATTGCACACTTACTGCAGCAAAGCTTCTTTTCATCTTCACAGAAGAATTCAAAAGAATGTTGATGTTGATCACAAAGATATAAGGCCTTCATTTGAAACGAAATACTTGCAGCATAAGCTTCGTTCACACTTACCAATTTATGTTTTTTCAAGATGCCGAGCGCGTTGTGTACATTTGAACAATCATTACATTGGAATTCATCACAAGTTGAACAAAACTTGTCAGCTACAGTTTGCAAATCCTTACTTAAACATGGTTGACAAAATGTTTCTTTTACACGACCAGGAACTTCATCATTCTCTCTTATTTTACTTCCACTATCAGCCATTTTGTTAAACGATGCTGTTGTCAAACCTTTGGAAATCGCATCGGGTTAAGTCAATAAGCGGGACTTTATAATTGCCCCAAACTAATTCTCAAACATATTAAACCATCTCCGATTTAAAAATGATTAAATAAAATAAACGTTTCAATATTAATTATCTGATATCTCATGCGTTATCTATCATATGATGTCAATCATATGATGCAATAGCAACGATATTAACTCTTGATTTGATAATGTATGTCCTGGATTTTCCCATCTTTAAATTGTGAACAATTAGAGAATTCAAAATAGAAATACAAAAACTACCGCAGATTCTGGTCAAACTTCACGGATGTGCATGCTTGCTGGTCTGGGTATAAACTGCTGACAAAGGTAAATCACCTTCGTGTCAAAGCAGGTTAAAGATTAACGAATAATCTTTTAGCTTAAGTTTAATCGAGCTTTAATCTGTATTTAGATATATAACATGGATAGAAGATTACCAATTGGTGGCGTACATTCGTGGATTAAATCATTCTCTATTAAGAGCCAAAAAACGTTAATTTACGATAAAAAACTTGTGTTTTTTTTCAATGTAATTAATCACGTTGAAAATACAGCATGACAACAATTCAGAGATTTTAAAAATATTTATTTCGAAAAATAACCACGTTTCGAGATGTTTGATACCAATTGAACGTTGAGAATAAAAAAGCATAGTGCTATATTACTATTAATATAAAAGAGAATAGTTTGTGGAATTTTGGAAAGTAGAAATTTGTTATATAAGCAGTGCCAGCATTGACATATTTTCTGCTACTCGTAACCAGGCTCTGCCTGATATTTTGAAGAAAATCCATTACAAAAAAAACGTACTTCCAATAGTTGTGGTATTGTCTCGACATGTTACATTGACACGTTACTGTCATGATATATACATTTCTATGATTATATAGTTGTAAAACACATTTCATTTTATCGAGAGCGCCGTGAGAATCATAGGAAATCATTGACAATCATTCTAGTATACAAACACTTATAAGTCGCAGATATTTTGATAACACACATATGAAAAAAGTTTAAAATGATCGGCATTTTTCTATCTATTTTTTCGAATTTTAGGAGTTTCTATAAATCATTTCAATCACAACATTCGTGATCAGCGCCTCACCACTTGACCACATATGATTTCCATCAAGTTATGGTACTTTAGAAAAAAAAACAATTTTTGAAAGCTTAGTTGTTCCAATATTCCTACTCTGATACAATTGAATCAACCTAAAGGTATGTTGCTTACTTTTTAAATCTGACGTATCATGTGTGATAAAGGGCACAGGCATCTTTAACTCGAGGAACATACACTGCTTTTCATGGAATTGTATTGAAAGTTCCATGGTCACCGCAATATAAATACATCGTAGGATGTCGGTAAATCAAACATTTTACCATTGTTATGTTTAAATGATGAATTATGCTTATATCGATGCGTGAACGATAACATTCGTTTTTCAGTACCGTCGATGAACAGGCTGAATTAAATCGAGCATGTATTATTTCCTTTTTTATCTTTTTTGCCGTTTCTGGACTTTGTGGTTCTGTTTTTCTCTACTTTGGATTTACGTTCGTACAAATGGATATAAAGCACCTATGATAATTGTTAGTTTGAAGAATAACATACCAATTAATGTAAAATACATTATTTTCTTCTTTAAACGATATTTTACGAACGCATGTAACATCTCTTTCATTTCTCCAGGTTTCTTCTTCCTCAGCAAAGTAATATCAGTGTTGCAGAATCTAATTCATAGACTTGTTTGTATGTTTGTGAAGTAGGTTTTTTTCTTCAGAACGAAAAGAAAAAGAAAAAAAAAACTTCTAAACTTTGATTAATATACTTCAATACTGGTACTTCAATGTCTAATATGCATGTACATTTTTCAGATCATGTCATCATAGACCCTGTGATCATCATTTTTATGATATTGTTGAAACATTAAAAAAAAAATTAAAAGAAGTGACACTTATTACAACGGTTTGCCGTTTTTAGACATTTTCTGGTAATATTATATCATGTGTGTAGGCCTATAACAAATCTAAACTGATATAAATTTAACTTACAATTGTTCCTAAAACGCTATATATCTAAGACTCGTCACATGATTATTTTACTGGACTGGATATGATTTTTGAGATAGAAAAATGTTCCATTTGATGTAGGGCTAGACTAATAACTTATGTACCAAAGTTCATTTGCTCACTCAGTTTTGCTACAATCCTTATTCTTTTTGTGAAAAAATGAGTCTTTGAAAATGTCCCAGGAAATAGACTAAAACAGCACAAAATATTAGTTTCAATTTCTGAAAAGATATCTACAATATCGTTTGGATATTTGCCCTAGCTGATCTATGTATGGAAATAATGTTATCTTCTAAGTCTCTCGTACCTCAGTGAAGCTCCTTTAACGTCTGTTAGTTATCTTTACAGCATATATTACGATAATTATAACCAGATTATTCTAACTTTTAGTTCTATACAATTACATGTGTAAACACATTATTTTGAAATAGAACAAAAAGGTAAACACCTTCTGCATGTTTAACAATTAAAATGTTCTTGCATTTATAAGTAACGGCGATTCCCGTGCAAATTTATTGCCTCGACGCTTCTTGTTTAAGTCTATCCCTCTCAGCGGTTAATGCTTGTAAAGTTGTCTCTAGTTGGTCGATTTCCTCATCAATATCTGATGTACCGTCGGAAGAATCGTAGTATTCAACGGACACTGTAACAAGTATATTATAAAAGCATGTAATACATATCAAAGCAAATTATGTATATTCTAGGGTGAGAAAATCAGTTCGTTTGTAACAGGTATCATTTGTGCGTGCGTTGGTGCGTGCGTGTTGTGTGTGTGTGTGTGTGTGTGTGTGTGTGTGTGTGTGTGTGTGTGTGTGTGTGTGTGTGTGTGTGTGTGTGTGTGTGTGTGTGTGTGTGTGTGTGTGTGTGTGTGTGTGTGTGTGTGTGTGTGTGTGTGTGTGGTGTGTGTGTGTGTGTGTGTGTGGTGTGTGTGTGTGTGTGTGTGTGTGTGTGTGTGTGTGTGTTTAATATTATGTTTTATGTTTTGGTTATTTATATTTTTGTTTAGTTGCTTTTTGCTTAGTTATCAAAATGATTCAACACTTTATCAACAACTGTCAAAATCATTAACAATTAAAATACTCAGATTAATCTGTCTTTCAAAGCAATATGTGTATATATGAACATGATTTGATCATTAACTTACTTTTTTCCTCGTTTTCTAATGTTGTTAGGAGATAGTTGCAGATTGGCTTAAATTCTGGTTCCTTGCTGTCTTTGGCTTTGATTACCAAGGCATATTCACCGTCACTTGGGACACTACAGTCAACCTGGAGCTCGCCCGACTTGATATTTGTCTTAACATAATCTAGAAACACAATTAAAACAAATTTTATCTTTCATTTTAACGATAACATTGTTTTACCCCAGACGTCGTAATAAATATCTTTGTTCTGACATTGAAAACAATGTGAGTTATGTTTGTTCCTTGTATAATGTATATTTGCTTTATCAAACAAATTTGAAAATGAAAACGCTGAAAACACAAAAAAAAACTTGTTATAGTTGAAAGAATTTTCTGCTTAGGATATGTTTGTAAACACATAGTAGTTGTAAGAATTTTTCACTTTGGATGTGTTTGTAAACACAAAAATAATTTTTTATAGCCTTAAGAATTTTCCATTTTGTTGTATGATTTAAAAGGGATAATCACAGTTTTTCACTTATTACATGTAGCTAAGAATCAGCAATTCAAACTAATTAATACAAACAACACCGGTAGAAAATAAATAACCTAAAACAGCTCCGGTGTTCATGTGTTATACCTCCCCATTTTCCTCTTATTTTAATTAATAATTTGGAAGAAAACGGTAGACTTTTGCAATTTCAGTAACTAATATCTATTTGGAGAATGTGTAGGTATACATATATCTGTCGTTATATGATCAATTTTAACGGCATGTTTTCGAATGTAATGTTATGCACTCCGTCTTGTATTCGAACTTAAGACTTCTTAATCATTTGAGAGAAATGAGGTAATGCTATTATATTTTTGTAACACGTAAAATCACTTTAAACAATTAAAACGGATAGTACATGTATCTATAAATTTATTGGTGAAATAATAAATTCTAACTTGTTTTTGCACTCAATATTAATACTAATTCTGTATAATTATATCAGGCAAAAAACATTTTTTTAGTTGGGTTTCTGGTGAAACTTAGCCTGGGATTCCAGCGTTGATAGTTTTTGCTTATTCATAACATACGCGCTATTTCGTACTCGTTCGTGCTTTTGATAGTGTCAATTTGGAAAGCAGAAACACATAAAAAATTGACAGACTGGAACCCAGGCTAGGTGAAACTGACAATCTCAATACTATATTGTGATTGTCAATTTTTAATTAGCACAGGTACAAAATGGATGTGCCTTTGTACATGGCTTAAACATGTGACCTTAATTCTGTCAATTAGATATGTTCCTCCGCAAGAAATAATTCAACGTTTCTGCCAAGACTCCAACCTACAGAGGCAATTTTACCTTAGGGTTAAAATGATTTGAAGCAGGCAACCTTTAGCCATTCGAGCATGAAAGTACATACAGTCTACACTCGTTATCTCAACTATCGAGAAAAGGGGTGTCAATATAACGATAGTTGACTGTACAAGAAAATATTGTAACACTGTAAGAAAATATTTTTCAACTGGTCGTATATTTTCTGTAAATTAACCAAACCTGTTTATAATACAAATTTTATAACTTAACATATTTTCTTTTGGAAAAAATAAATTAAATACCCTCACACCTGAGATAGCCCTGAATTCTTGTCATTTTATTATTGGGTTATTCCATGAATGTTAAATTCTTTAAAACATGGCTTGCTGATAATGCTTATGATTAAATGCTGCTTGAATCAATTAAACTTATACAAGCTGCCTAGTCTACATGTATAATCTCTTTCATTGCTCTCCTGAGGAATCTGGCCATTTCCAAACTTTTAAAGATACATGCTAACAAAATTACCTGAAATCCAGTAAGATCTGGGAGTGTGACCTGTATGTCTACTGGGGCATCAGAGAATCCTGGCATCTTGAAACAGCTCATCAAGTTTCGTACTTTGTATGTTGACAGTGGGGCGACTTTATAACCCTCCCCATACTGACCAAGGTCTGCTCTTTGTATAGTCATGACCATACCTAGAAATAAACCACATAATTATTAATAATCAAATCATAATCCTATATTTTTTATTCTCATTTTCTTCCCTCATTTATATAAGAGTAAGAAAGACTTTAGCACTTGTCAAGGATAAAATGATATCAGACTATCAGACACCTATTTACTTTTTGTAGTTTAAACCCCTGTCACACTAGGATGGCATTCTCACGACGTCCAAAGAAAATTTGAAATGCTTAGGTGAGCACAGTTAGATCTCAAATGTTGCCGCATCATTGCCTTAGCATCTAGTGCCATCGCATAAAATGCCGATGGCATGCATTTTGAGCATGTTCAAAACAAACTCTGTCACTCGGCATTCTGATAAGAGCACAGTGGAATAGCAGTAAGGACGCAATAGCAACTCTGTAGCATCTCCTACAACGCAACAAGAGTGCCTTGAAAGCGCACAAGGAACGCCAAATGAACGTGGTGTTTATCCACAGCGCTTGTACGGAGATTTGCAGCATCCTAAATACAGCGCTTATACTGCGTGTGCACGGCGCTTTTATTTTTACACAGCCGTGCAAACGCAGTGAACGCGCAGTCTAGTGCGACAGGGTCTTTATTTACTAATATGTATCAGTATTGACTGGACAAATGAGCAAAGGTTTATAGTCTAGTAATCCATTTCATTGTTACTGAAAAAATGTTGAGTTATACATAAAAATTACTAAATATAATCTCTTATAAAAGTCTCAAGGGCATTTTATTATTCAAGAATGGAAGGGGAAGGCGGGATTCAGTACCAAGATAATACCTTAAAAATAAGAATACCTTTTAAAGTTCTTGCTTTTTTTAGCCCTTCATTATTTATAATACTGCTATTTGTAACAGGATAATCATGATGTTTACATAGTTTTATATCAACGGCAGCCATTGCTGTCAATTTATGATTAAAAAAAGATGCATGCTGTATTGTAAATTTGTTATAAATATTTCTGACAGGTTATAAGACAGTATATGAATGGTTGTTTGTAAAACACCCTCACTTAGTGGCTCAGGTTATATTTCTAAACAACTGTTTATATACTACGGCCATATAACCTGTCAAAAATCTTTTAAATTATAATTTACTCTAAGAAGAACAAGCGGTAACTCAGCTGTGTTAAAATTTGTACTAATTTCTTAGATTTATAATAAACTGTTCAATGAGCATGTATGTGATATATTTGATGCCGGAAGGTTCAATATTAATACAGCTCTCTGCTGTCTACATCTATCAAGTCAACATTTTAAACTCAGTTAAATTCAGGGTGGCAAAATCAATTGTCTATATTTCCAAGGTTGTCCCACAACCTGTACAGACAAGTGACATTTTGTTTTCAAAATTTACTTTTTGTATATCGTAAAGGTAAGTAAGGAAAGATTTCAGATAAAATGGACAAGTACTTGTAAATCAAAATCAGATTTTGCCTGCCCTGCATTTTACACTAAAATATAATGCATACCTCCATGGTAGTCAATCCTACTCCTTTTCTTTGTCGAGTCATACCAAGTAGAGAAAGGTTCGTTAATTTCTGCGTATGAAAGCTGTAGCATACCCTGAACACTGTATACCTCACCCCATACTGGTGGATCTTCTTTCACTTCTACTTTGCTAGGTAACCCATAGCATATTCCTATTGTGAAAAGATTTTTTTCTATTATGATACATATACATTGCACTTTTTTTCATCTTGTGATATTTGTAAGCGATATGTAAATGCTGGCGAATATCACTATTAGTGTTCAGTCATTAAACTTCATGATTTAAAGTATTTGGGAACTGGAAGCTTATTATTCTCTTATTATCTATCGGACTACTGCTAATTTCGAACACTGCATTAAAATACAATATGCAGAAGTAATATGACGTAAAGTTTGCAAATTTAATTTAACTGTGATGTATATACCGTAATTAAGTGTGGATCAAGAAGGGGAGCAACACATATAACCCCAAGTCACAAGTATCTTTGGACACTGTGATCAACTAGATCTAATCGGTTAAACTAAATGAGACATGTGAGCTTGGCTATACTTAAGGATGCCAAAACCGTGGAACAGTATTCTTACTGGGGCCTAATATAAAATATATATATATCATGTGCATGTTTTTATTTAATTTCCATGTGGCAGAGATATATAGATGGGCAGAGATCGCCTATGTACAACTAAATGGTGTATGTGTGTGTTTGTGTGTGTAAAGGATTTCGGATAACAACTAGACTTTTCGAGTATGCGCTTCTATATACGGTAAAATACCTCATAAACGCCCCGGGGGCTAAACATTTTCCAAAAGGGGGGCTATAATATTACAACACAGTTTTTCCTAAATAAAAAAATCACTGTAAATACATTTAGTGTTAGCAAGTGTTGGTAATGACATTAAAAATGTTAAGGTTTTAAAGTTCATATTATAGATATTTGTGTTTACTATAAAATAATATGGATTCTGAATGATTTGAATAAAACAAGCAATTATCATAGTATTGCAAGCAATCCTCTAAGTCCCCTACCGGTTAGAACCCCAGCAACATTCTGATGGGCCATTTGCCATTCAATTTTACCAGTGAATGAATGACATGAATGAACTTAAATCTTTTGAGTTCTAAGTTTGTCTATATCACAGTAATGTGTTAAGTTTCCCTGCTTAGTAAGGAAATTATGTTTATACAACCTTGTCATATTTAATAACTACGATGTGGGATTCTAAAGTAAATCCTATAAGGAATGAAGAAGTTGGAGTAAAAAATACCAATTTCTCGAAAAAAAATCTAAGTTCAAGGGGGACATAATTCTGGAAATAGTCTTGCTAGAGTATTTAACCTTCGCAAAAATGTTGAGTGATAATAACAAACATTTATATGAAGTTTGAAGTAGATACATTAGGAAATAAAGAAGTTATTTCAAAAAGACAACATTTTTTTTTCATAAAAATTCTAAGTTCAAGGGAGGTAATACTGATAATTTTTGTGCTAGAGTTGTAAACCTTGTCACATAATTATGATGTGGTTGATGACCATAAACTTATATTTAAAGTTTGAAGTAAACACCTTAAGAAATAAAGAACGTATAGTGAAAAAACTGAAAAATTTAAATCAGAAATCTTGAAATTCAGGCTATTTTTTGCCATAGCAACCAGAATTTTCAACATAGGAAGAAAAGAAAAAGATGTGCATAATCTCAAGACTGCCATCTACACATATTTCAAGTTTCATAAAATATTTTCAGTACTTTTTGAGTTATCACTGGATCCAGTTTATGTGTTAAATTTGCCATATTTTCAGACTATTTGTTGCCATAGCAACCAGAATTTTCAACATAGGAAGAGAAGAAAAAGATGTGCATAATCTCCATACTGCCATCTACACATATTTCAAGTTTCATAAAAATATTTTCAGTACTTTTTGAGTTATCACTGGATCCAGTTTATGTGTTAAATTTGCCATATTTTCACACTATTTGTTGCCATAGCAACCAGAATTTTCAACATAGGAACAAAAGAAAAAGACGTGCATAATCTCCTTACTGCCATTTAATTTATGCCATAGTGACTCAATATTTGTGGAAATCGCGCATACTACAAATCCGCGAAAATGCCGACGTTGTGAAAAACGCGAAATATTGTATCCGCGAACATTTCTAGGAATACAGTAATCAATTCTGTCACGTGACTATCGTCCCGAAGGATAATCGGGCACGAATCATATTCTTTATGGGTATTTCTTCCATATACACGGATTTAAGTCCATTAACAAGTATGGGTTTTAATGTAGCTAATCTACTGTTTCTTTTTACAGGATTACCTTTGTTTATATCGTTCAGTTCCTGTTTAAAGCTTGAGTTCTGTATTTGTCGTAATATAGCGTGAGTTGTGTTCTTTATCTCGGAAACGGTAAGATTTCCTCGTTTTTGTTGTTCATTCAAAGTCAAGTGATGTCGTCTGCAATATGTTATGAAATTCTCAGTAACCAAGCAACTGCTATAAGCAACATTGTCCAATCGGAAAAATAGTTAATGAGGTCTTCTATATGAGATCCTGTTTACGATGCGGTGGTATTAACAATAATCTCTCTCTTAACTTCGGAATCATCATCTGCAATTTGAAGCTTATGTGGGAGTTTAGGCCAAGTCGATTCGTCTTCCAATAAGTATTTTTTGGTCCCTCTAGCCATATTTTAAGACTATGAATGTCATTTGGATGGATGCCCGGCGAAGCAATATCAGCTGGGTTCGAACCGGAATCGACATAACGCCACTTTTCAGGGGACGAAGTCTGGTGAATGTAGCTTATTCTATTACCGACGAATGTCTTAAATCGTCTGTTAATTTGTTGTTTATATACCCAAGTAATATCATGGAATCCGTCCAGAATGTAACTTGGTCGACCTTTAAGTCAAGTTTTTCTGACAACAAAGCATAAACGCGGCATGCCACTACAGCTCCGCACAGCTCTAATCTTGGAATGATTGTTTGCTTTATTGGTGCTAATCTAGATTTACCAATAACAAAACTGCATGAAATTCTATTCTGTTTATCCGTCAATCGTAAATATGCTCATGCGCCATAACCTGTCTCTGACCCATCGCTGAACACGTGCAGCTGTACGTTCTTCAATTTACTGAAGTGATTTGGACGGAAACAACGGTCAATACTAATTTTTTCTAACGATGGTAGATTTGCTATCCACTGTTGCCATTCTTCTATTTCTTTCTGCGGAATGGTTTCATCCCACCCTATCTTATTCCTACAAAGGCTCTGTACAATTGCCTTAGCACGCAACGTCACATGTGATACTAGTCCTAGTGGATCAAAGATCGCACTTACTATGGAAAGAATTCCGCTTTAACGGTTTTTTGCTTATTTTAATCTTTAATGTTATTTTATCGTCATTGACATTCCAATTGACTAGAGCACGATTACATTAGGCAGTACGTCTCCAGGGATGAGGGTAACGACCGTTGGCGCACGTTCAGATTCCGAAATCATATTAGGTACCCTCCGACTGTTGCTTATCAACTTTGTGAGTGGTAATAAACGATTCTTACAGTGGGGGGGGGGGCTTGTAACCCTTTGTCACATATATCATTGACTTTTTAGTCCAAAAAATTTAGACATTTACCGTTTATCACATTTGTCCAAACCGCTAGATATCGCTATTCGCATTTTCAGACAAATGTAAATTTATAAAAAAAGGAAAATGCACGCACTGTCCTTCAATGTCAGAAGGACGGGGACCATCAACGAGCTGCATGAACCATGCGCGTGGCGAATACTGTGGTAGTGGTAGCCCCCTCACAGACGAAAGTGTTCAACATACATATGTATATTTCTAAACAATACTAAAACAGGAAAAAAGCTCATGTGTCATGTCAACAAAAACGTTTTGTAAACAAATTTTTTCAAGTTTGATTTTGTGCAGAAGCATGGAAGCCGCAGAAGAACATTGTTCTAATTACCACTTAAAAGTTTCGAGTTATTCAGTAAGAAATATTTAATTAATCATATTAAATTGAACGAATTTTCTTACCAAAGAAAGCCAGTGCCGATAAAATTACTCCCGTCTTGCAAGCCGCCATTTTTTTGTAATAATTTGGTATCACATAACTTACGATTAAGTCACATGAGTCATTACACCGTCACGTGACATCCTGATACCGTAAATCAGCGTTTTTTGTGGTGGTGTTTTTTACTACTCCGTGAGCGACCTATAAATAAAACTTTGTTTGGCAACATATTTTACATCTAGGCAAAACAAATGTAAGGCATGCATGCTAACAAAGAGAAAATAGAAAGTCCAAAAATGTTTCACGCTTGGTTTGATCACGGATTTATACAATTATATTATATAAATCCGTGGTTTGATTGAACCCATTGACAGACCAAAATATTTTTAACTGTTATATTCTGTCCCAGACGGACAGTACTGGAAAGTGCAAGCTACTGTTCACGTCCCTTGCACCGATTAAGCAGTATTCAAAATTTAAATGCTGAAATTTCTAAAAAAGAAACGGGGGCAGACAGAACATGGTTAGCTGGCGGGGTTGGGCTTAGACATAAACTATTTGACAGGCGAAAAGCGCGTGTTTTTGAAGATTTGGCCAGGAATTTGTGCATGTGACAAAAATGTAATAGACGTCCTCATCTTATGAGTGGCAATTTATTTCTTATAATTAATTTGTCTACTACTACATGTACTATTAGAGTTTTATTTGTCTACATTGGTGAAATTGAAATAAAGAATGTATGCACATGTATGTGAATTGGATCTCTCCAATGTTCTGCAGTACTGTAGTGTCTGAAATTATATTTTTTATAAACAGTCAATTAATTTACTTGACAAATAACTAATTAGCCGATTTACCAAAGTAAATGTGTTATTTGAAATACTGCTTTTTATTCTACAAAAGATAAAAAAATAAAACACTTATATTTAATAAGCATTTTATTCTATCAATGAATCTATTAAATTTTTTAGATATTTAAGAGGTAATTACAATTTAAATTTATTCAAGGCAGTCTGAAATATGAAATATTAATGCCAATGCAGGTGACCAGCCCACACAACGAGCACAAGACTTGTAATCACGTTATTGGAGGTTCGATTCCCGGGCTGGCCAGCTAAAATTACTAATCAGTCTTTCGGATGAGATTTTAAATATGAGTGCTTAAACACTTGGCACGTTCACTTGGCACGTTAAAGAACCAGGAGAACTTCTGGAATTGGGTAGTTTTTCTTTAAAGCAGCATGCCTCCAGATTCATGCAAATTTTCATGAAAATTTGAAAATGTGTTTAAAAGTAACATAACGTGAAGTAAACAAAGAAAGTAATTTACACCTTGCAAACGGCACTTACAATCTACGTAAATTACCAAAAAGAGGTCAAAATATACATAAAAACCTCTTACTGCGTTAGTAACGCAGTAGAATTAAAGTGCCTTAAACGAGAAAACTATGGGCGGTACTAGAAGGTGATCAGAGGTTATGAGGCCTATATAATAAGGAGCCTATTGTATATGTATTGCGTCTAGACATAGTCTTTTTCCATAGGCATGATTAAGACGTATATAAAGAGACATAAACGATTGCACATTGAATTAAAAGACCGGATTGGAACTTGGCCCAACGAACTATTGAGAAACATTCATTTTACGCTTTTCCCTGGGCCTTGCTCACATGCTTATATAACATAACTTTTAGCCAAATGTCACCCATTTATATACTATAAAATGTCTGTTAATTGTATATCATTAAATTGTTTGTCATCTATATTCTATGAAATGTCTGGCATTTTACATTATGTCTGATATTTGCATAGCCACTCAATTTAAGATTTTAAAGTTACATGCCTCCAGATGAGTCAAAATATTTCAATGAAGTAAAACTTGAGAAAAATGAACTAAGATGAAAGGAAAAGTACATTGTTTCAAAATTCAGGTAATATTTTAAATATAATGTGTGATTAATGACTGATTTTTCAGTATTTATAACAGTACTATATTTCTACTACATTACTATCGCAATAAAGGTTATTTATGCACATTTTGACCACTTTTTGGTAAGTGCCATTGATAATGTGTAAATTGCTTCCTTGGTCCCTTCACAATAGTACGAATTCAAATACATTTTCAAAATTTTAATGAAAATTAGCATCAATATGGAGGCGTGCTGCTTTAACTGTCATGAATTCACTATAATTAAAAAATTATGAATCTTCTATAAAGAATTCGTGAAGTTGAAATCACGAATTTGTCAAGTTGATATTGTGAAACTCAAAACGTAAAATTGTTAAGTTAATTTCTTCGAGTTGAAATCATAAATTCGTGTTGTTGAAATCGTGAATTCGAGATCATTAATTCTTGCACTGTTATGATAAGGCAATGCAATTAGAATATAAAACTCAGATACTGAAACTCCGGTTAGTTATATTTATTCATACTGATGAGCATGATAGTAGGTACATTGTATATGATAAGACACAATAAATTATATACATTTCCTGACACAACTTTCATGAAATCGTTAACAATAATTCCATAAATATCTACTTTTTTATTATATTATGATATGTTAAAAAAAACTTCTAAAAAGGGAGGAATTTACATGTAAATGATATTCAGACATAAAGCAATATAATTAAACACACATACTATAATTCGTATTAGTTATATCTATTCATCCCGAAGAGCATGATACATGTATTAGGTATAATAAAGGTCACAGTAAAATATATACATTTTATAACATAACTTTCATGTAATGGTTAACAATAATTCTATACATAAACATGTATATTATATTATGATATACTGTATCTTATAATAGGAAAGTCAACTGAAGTAAAAAAAAACAGATGTAAACTTTATCTTTTCAACTTACATGTTATTAAAAATTGACCTGCTTGCCGTGAAATGGAGTTTGGGAGATTCCATTTGAAGTGTATAAGATTTCAGTATTAGGATAGAAAAAAGCTGATCAGACAGCTCGAATGTACATGCTTGCTTGGCTGTATACGGATGGCAAAGGTTAATAACTTTCAGGTCAGGTAGGATTTGAGGGGTAAAGATATAAAAAGAACGTATTATCACAAATTGTTTAACAAAAACAAATCAGCAAATTCATATTAACAATCAAATGTATGAAATACAGTCAACATTATGTGATGATTAAAAACATAAGATAACGATGGTTCAGAACGCAACTACTTTACATATAAGCCATGCTAAATACGAAAGCTCCAACGAAGATAGCAAAAGTGCGTAGACTTATGTTGAGAATATTTTGAAAAAGAGTAGAAAGATTTTTTTTAAATGTTGAATGGTTTTCGAGAACGAGTCAAAAGTCCGGATATTTTCTGACTTCCCCTCGTATATCAATTGAATATTTATTGAAATTATTAATATTGAATTGTTTACTCCTTAATCTGTCTGTCATAGCATACATTGACTTCATTTTGAAGAGCACACATTTTCCCAGAATATTCTTGTATTCTATATATAATATCTCTTTCGTTATGAGCAGCTACATTAGTACTAGACCATAAGTATAATTCAATGATCTATTCATCATATGTTACCGATAGATTCTTGTTTCATTCTTTAATAAAATTGTGTGTGTGCGTGCGTGTGCGTGCGCGTACCTGTGCGTTGTGCGTGTGAATCTTTTATGTGAAACAGAAATGTGCTGTTATGTTGATATTTTGAATTTCTGCATTTTCCTATTTCCAACACAGTAATTTGTTACAACAAGAAATGATTTATCATGCGAGACACATACTCTAAATGAATTTTCCATATCTATCTTGTACGATGATAATACCTGACCTGTTTGAGATATCTGTAAAATAGTGTTTTTACCACTACACACTAGGATAGTATCAGAAGGACCAACTGCTGCACCATATGGTCCCTCTATCTGATCATCCTTCACTACAACTCTCGTGTCTGTTTTGATGTCATATATGTAGACAGTATGCTCGTCTCTATCTGTTATCACAACTTTGTTGCTGCTCTTTATGTAAGTACTAGCGTTTATATCTGCAGGACATCTCTTATTTGGAAAGTTTACACTAAAATCAAGCTCATCTCCTGTAAATGATACAATACGAACAGGTCTTTGCTCATCAAAAGTGCCTACTACAAACTGTCTATCATCTTTCAAACATATGGAGTAATATTTCGTGTTCACATTACATGTCCTACTTGAAGTTATTTCATTGCATTTACTAACATGTAGAAATTCTATTTTGTATCCATAACCACATGTTATCGCTACTTCCTCCTCAGATACAACAACAACAGATAATGGTGAGTAAGACAGCTGATATGATTCTACTCTCTCAAGCTTTTCATTGTACACTAAACATTTCTTGTTTTTGTTATCCACAGCCACCAGTCTACCATCAGGTAGAAAATCTATGCCTGTATATAACGGTTCTTTGATATCATCTCCCGTCTTCTTCAAATCAATGATAGAAACTGGCTTTAAAATCATTGCCTTGTCAACGGAATTAACATCTTCCTGCCAATCAAACTTTAATTGTAATTGTCCTGGAACATATTCAGTGATTGGTAATGGTGGCATCTTGATTGTTTCGTCAAAATGAAAAGAAATGTTCACTGGCTCTAAAGTCTGACATTCGTCCTTGATGTTTCTGCATAGAACATTGAGGTTACTTTCCATTTTCTGTTCCGCTATATATTTTTGTACTGGAGTTCCATTTTTGTAAATACTTTCAATCGTCTCTAAGCACGATGTTACATCAGCCAAATGATTCTCGTTAATGGTTTGTTTCTTTTTCAGATTTTCTAATGTTTCTTTCTGAAGAGTTTTAGCTCTCTTGACGACGGAATCTTCTAAATCGTCAAACATTCTCATTACTTCGTCTCGCATTCGTCTAATATTGACATGTATTTCTTTTATATATTTATCAAGTTGATCCTTAGAAGAGCGAATATGTCTCGCAAGACTCTCAGCAGCTTTTTTAGCTTCCTTCAATTTCTCCCCTAAGATAGAACTTGGTGAGGTTATTTTCCCAGCGATCTTCTCAATTTCTACAACGCTATGGCATTTCCGGTGATTAAAAATAGCACAAGTACTGCAGCAAAGCTTCTTTTCATCTTCACAGAAAAAATCTAAAGAACGTTGATGTTGATCACATAGATCTAAGGCCTTCATTTTAACCGAAATACTTGCAACATCATCTTCTTTCACACTCACCAATTTATGATTTTTTAAGATTGCGAGCACGTTGTGTACATTTGAACAATCATTACATTGGAATTCATTACAAGTTGAACAAAACTTGTCAGCTAAGGTTTCCTTATCCTTACTTAAACATGGTTGACACAAGTTTTCCTCCACACGACCAGGAACTTCATCACCCTCTCCTATTTTACTTCCACTATCCGCCATTTTTTGTAACGATTATATTGTCCCTTTTTAGATATTACATACATACATGTACATATATTTAAATTGAGCGATTTCACTAACTAATATATTTCATTGAAACAAGTCAGGGTTTTAAACTGATGTTAGCCGTAATATATTGTTCCGATCCAGACGTTATGTATACGTCGAAAGTCTACAAACAATAGATCAACTTGGAACGCGGAAGAAAATTTTCAATGAAGTGTAGTTTACATTATTGAATCTTACCATCGTGATATTATGGGTTGTGCAAGTTTTTCAATTTTTACATTTTCACGATGTATAGCCAAAGTCAAATAAGAGTTGCTTTTCAAGTTCGTAATTTACTGCAAAACAATATGACCGGGTACAAAAAAGTTAGTATATGTATATTTTCCGTGTAAATGAAGGAAAACCGGCTTTAGTCCATCTAATATAATGAGCATTAAGTATGCTATATAGTTTAATTCTTAAAGATCATTTTCTTTGGAAAAAAACAAACTGGGCATCCATTAGTAGATGGGAAAAACTTTCTCTGGTATTTTGATGACTTGCAACATTACTTTGCCAATTAAATTTGTTAAACCAGAGAAAATGTTTACATTTATATATAAGTAAACATTCATGAAACAAATTCCAAAATGACTGCATTGAAGGGGAAGTAGTGTTTTAAACATGTTTTTTTTCCAATTTACTGAAAGACACAGACATAGTTTGTTCTTGGCACCGGACACTGCCCGTCGCACCACTATGTTTAGACGCTTATAATTCCTCTTTTGTTTTCTTTTTAATTTTAAGCGTATACAATGAAAGTTTGTTAATGCGTTTTAAATATGTATATCGTATTAAGCCAGTAGCAATATTTGCGTCGTATGAATCGTGGAATCTGTCTGGCTAAGTACCAGTTTCAATCAACTGACATAACCAGGTCAAAAATAAAAATAAAACACAGTATGAAAATGAACTGTTATTTATATTTTTCATTTTCATTTTCTTTTTAAAAATCGTATGCGTGATACGATTGCACAATATGTGTATGAATTATCATATTCTGAACTTTCCGCAACTATTTTTATAGCCAAAGATTGATAATTCCTTTGACCTTTACTGATCTATTTGTATCAACTAAATAGAACAACAACAAAACCAAAATTCTGAATATATAGTATATATTGTATAGAGCACTTGGGTAAAGATGATACAATCCATTACAATTCAACAAACATATATATAAACATATACCAGTATACTAGTAAACCTATTAATAAATGCATCCATCACTTTCATAAATGATACAGTATCAATGCAATCAACTAATACCAACAGAGCTGCATCAGTACTAAGGGTGTAGTACTTAAATACCAGTACCAGTACTTGGCAAATTATGCAGTACCATTACCAGTACCAGTACTAGATTTTAGCTCAGTACTGCAGTACCAGTACTTTTTTTGGTGAAGTAATTAAGTATCAGTACCATTACTTTTATACATTCATAAAAGTTTGATTAAATACAGTGTCAAACAAATAATTGCAAATATTATTCAGCAAAGAAATAAAATCATAATTTACTTTAAAGATGCATGCCTCCAGATGACCCAAAATATTTCAAGAAAATTAAACTTGGAAAAAAAATACTAAAACTTTGAGAAAAGTAAACAAATTAAAGATTCAAGTGATAATTTATATCTTATGTGCAATTAATGACTGTATTTTGTTGTATTTATCACCATATTTCTACTGCGTTACTAACGCAGTAGGGGCTATTTATGCATGTTTTGACCTCTTTTTGGTAATTTACGTGGATTTTAAGTGCGATTGTAATGTGTCAAGTACTTTCTTTGTTCATGTAACAATATTTTACCTTTAAATACATTTTCAAAATTTTCATGAAAATTAGGATGAATCTGGAGGCGTGCTGCTTTAAAGTTAACATAACATATTTACAACTTCATAGTTTTAACATACTTTTTACAAACAATATTTACAGTATATATTCATGTAATATCTAATTGTTTAGTAACCAGTCAACTGTATAAAAACAATGAAAACATCTTTCATTTAAAACACAACAGTCTTTTGTTGCCTTTCATACCTTCACACCTCTGTTCAATTTATACCAAAGTAAATAACAACTTTTTATGGTGCTAACAATATCACTTTTTTTCACTTCAAATGGGATTTTATAGAATAGAAGAAATTAATAAGTGTTTATTTTGCTCTTTTACTAGTAAATACAAAGTAATAAAAGATTTTAATAAGGATAGTTTAGGGTAAAGAGTTATTGAGTGTGTTTATCTTAATTTAATTTTTACTTAAAGTGCTTTTTATGATGAATACTATGTTAACATTTGAAGGAACATTGCAACAAATTATCTTTAAATTTGATAACTTACTTTTCCACAAAAGTAAAATATAGTTAATGTAATTTACAGCTTTATTTTATGAGAAAAATTGATGTTACTTTTAATTTTTATCAAAACCAAAAGTACTGGGTAATGTAGTAGCAGTACCACTTTTTAAGACAGTAATGCAGTACCAGTACCAGTAGTAGCAAAATTTTGTAAGAGTAATTCAGTATCAGTACCAGTACTTGCAAAATCGCTGCAGTACGTACTGCAGTACCAGTACCAGTAATGCACCTCTGAATACCAATATATATAAAACCGTAAACATGTAAGCATTCGTATTGTTACTAGCAAACATATTTTCCCCGAACTTTTGTTAACCCTTTACCACATATATACGCGAAACAACGCACTTTCGACCCCCCCCCCTTTTTTTAGGTCTCAAATAGTTAAAAAATGTCCTATTTGGGCCCCAAACATAAGTTTTCGTTTAAAAAATGTTGCTTAAAAAATTGAGCACTTTTTCGGCGCCGCCCTGTAGGAGCACATTTGTCTCGGAACACATTTGTCTCACGTAAGACCGATGCGGTCGCATTTGTCTCACATGAGACAAATGGGACCTCAAATGTCTTTCCAAAAAAACTCATTTGTGTGACAAATGTGCTCCATATCAAGTTTTTTAAGGGACAAGAAAGCACATTTGTCTCATGTCTTTTTAAGGGACAAGAAAGCACATTTGTCTCATGTCATTTTCTATGAATTACTTCACATGTTTTCTCAGGCAGGATTTTTTTATAGAAACGAGGTTCGCCGTTTAACCTCGTGTCAAGTGTGATCAGCAATACGTTTGCTAATGTTTTTTTATGAAATAACTATTAATACTTATAATATCTAATTCAAAAATTTGATTTGCTGACCACTGAATCATATGGAATCCCGTTCACGATGGCACGATGGTACGATAATGAGAATACGATTGTGCGCTGATGAAACTGCCATGGCATGATGTTGAAAACGCGATATTATTTTTACCATGGTGTCATCGCATCATCGTGATTTCACAATCGTTTCATCGTTGTTTTATCATCGTGTCATCGTCTTACCATTGCGCTTTCGCCATTGTACCGTCGTACATCGCAGTTAAGGAAGACAAAATAGTTACTTATGTCCAAACTGAACACCGTAATCGGGCGTTATTTTAACGATACCATATTGTCATTTGTTTCGCATCTTGTCGGAATCTCGCGTCACGCTTTGCATCTCGTAGGTCGACGCGAGACAAGAAACTCCTTTGAGGCGATATACCACTTACTAGTATTCCCTTAATGTTTTATATAATACTGACATTTTTCAAAGATCTACAAAACATAGCTGGACTCACTTAAGAGAACAAAGCTTTATCTGATTTTAAAGAGTTATGATATAACTGATATAACAGGGGTCATGTATGTTCTAAGGAAAATTTCTAGCGTCACATTTGCTTATTTTAAAGTCACTTAAAATCAAACTGCTGTGACGGGGAAGACCCATAAATACTGAAACTGAAATTCACTTCATCAAATGCAACCTTTGCTCGCATTTTTTCGACCAAAAATGATGAAATTTAATCAGGAAACAGCTTTAATTTAGACGTCTATGGACATTCAAAGTGAATAAATAGTGTCAAATAACCTGTCCGCAATTATGCAACAAGGCCAGATGGCTCCAGATGGTTCATTTACCATAGTCAAGCCTATGAGAAGCACAGACACGAAGCGATACACTATATTTTACCAAGAGACACCAAAAGCGAAATTCCGTCAAAACATGAAGCGGGGCACGACATCCTACCGTGAAATCTCGTGGTGCGGAATACTTAGACATAGCTAGATCTCGTGTTACAATATCGTGTCTCGCATAAATGTCGCGTCTCGCCCGATTTATGGCATTACTTGAATTCTTTTAAGAACTCATATACGTTGTAAATTTTTTTCTATGGCAAATCTGAAAGCACAAAATGAAATTCTCGGAAAATGGCGATATTTTTTATAAATATATATTTCTAATGAAAACAAAATACTAGGAATGGTATTTTCATTTTCTTCCTTAGTTCATTTAGGGGCCTCCATGGCCAAGTAATAAAAAAAAAACACAATTTCCTCTAAGCTCTGTATGTTCGACACTTGGGGTGTCAAACTATTCATGCGAGGAAGCCCGTCCAGGGTCCAAATGCGGAATACCTATCCGCATGCGCACGTAATAGTTATAGCGTACGCACACAAAAACTATCCCTTTAGAACGAATTAGCTATCGCGTGTACACGTTATAGCTTTCGCGTGTTCGCGTGCACACGTTATAGCTTTCGCGTGCACACGTTATAGCTATCGCGTGCGCACGTTATAGGCCCTAAATAAGAAAATCCTATGTCCCCTTTATGGCACCGTAGATACTACCTTGTTGTTGTTTGGAATATTTTTAAATCATTTACAAGACTTTAAGCATCGGAAAGAAACGTGTCACAACTAATATAGATTAGAATGGACTTGTTGCATATATGTGTTCTGGATACTGCACTGGTGACACATGTGATATGCAGAACAGAGAGACTCTTTATGTTAATGTATGACTCCTATGCAGAGGCAGGAAGTAAATGTTTGAATTACCGGAAGTGATCTTAAGGTATTATAGATATAGAAAACACAGAACAATGGCTGGTTTTCGGTATACGGACGGGCATAATTATTATCTTTATTTTGTTGAATAACGTCAATTACTTTTGGTGTTTTAAACAATTCTTAGCAATGTTTATTTGAGTAAATTATGGTATAAACACTACAGGTTGTATAAGAATATATATAAAACTATATTAGAAAACTATTTCTACACATAAAAATAACAAAGTGCGATATTTCCCAATAAACACATTTTTTGACTCGTGTTATTTTTTATTGAACACACTCTAGTTATAAAGCTGTGTTCGGTGTCACGATGTGGCAAACGTACGGAGAAAAGGAAAGACAAAACAGCCAGAATATCATATTATCTTGTTGAGTAACATGAACACATGGATATACATGTAGTACAAAACTAGTACATTTAATATAGTACAAAACTGGTTCATTAAACTAAGTCTTTACTGACACAACAAATCAAGTAGTGCAATTTACATAAACTACTGTTTCAACAAAACGATTCTTTTCAAAGGAAAACATCAGTCATATAAACAAACCTCAAAATATGATAAAACGACAATTGCAGTCAAACAATAACTAAAACAGTCTTTTATTTCCGGACTTCAGCGGATATCTGTAATTTCATACCAACCAATACCACACACTCTAAGATAAAGCCAAGCATTAAACCATTTCCTGTTTCTTATGATTTTTCTTATTTCTAATAGCAATCCACTGTTTCGTCCAACAGTTCTTGAAAGACGTCTGACACTTACGGGTGTTGGAATGTCACTCATAACATAGGATCCAATGTGTATTTGTGGTCGTTGGCAATTCATTATCCTTAACAACTCCGGAAATACCCATGTGTCCTTTCTAAAACAAATCTAAATGAAGGATCATTCAAGCAATATTTGACAATTTGTATTTGTATGTGTAATGGTAACCGCTGAAATGCTATTGTCTTTTTATGCACCCCACTCCGCTTTTCCAAGACAGCTTTATGTAATCTACTTAGCATTTTTTTTCGCACATTATCCGTTTCGGTCTCGTTGGCTTTTTGTGTTTGAACGGACTTTTTCCCCTTTTCATGTTTTCTTTCAGCCGATGCCTCTCCAAGATCAGAGTCTGCTGATTTCTTGTCAGTGCTGTCTGGCTGTTCAAAGTCTGATAAATAATCGATAAGAATGTTTCTCTGTAGCTCTACACTAACATAATGCATACCATTGTCTTCCGGAAAATGAGCTATGCTCAACACAGGCAACATTCTATCATAAAATTCATCATTTGATATAAGCCTTGTATGTGTGCGACCTTGTGGTGATATAACTATACATTGCATGTTATATTCCCTCATGAGAGCCACGAGCGTAAGATTAATACCATAATAGCAATCACGCGCCATAGAAGAAACATATTCTTCATACGTCATGTTATGAACAAACTGTCGGTAGAACGCGTCTTGCTGATTAAGATGTTCTGTAGCTTCTTTTCTCAGTGTTGTAGCACTTCTATGTATTCCTTTAAATTGCATTTGGTGCGCGATCGCTTCAAACTGGCAGTTGCCATCTGGAGACGGGTCATACACCACCGAAATTCCACTCGGGAAATCATCGTTATCAAGCAAATTCAAATAATCTTCATGTGTCATAACAATTTTATTTAGTTTTTCAGGATGACTTGTCTTCTTCGTGTGTAACTTTGGTTTCGCAACCCGCTTTCTTCTAACTTTTTCTTTTGATACTGTAGTACTGGTGATGTATTCTACCCCGATCCAATTTCTTACAAAATCATTCTGATGCTTTAGATCTTTATAAAGCACGCGGTATCTACTTCTTAGCTTATTAAATCCCAAAATTATTCCTGGAATAACATGACGTTTCAGAGGAACCCTCGTCACTGAAAACGGATGGCGAAGAAGAATTTTTTCTCCAACCTTATTTATATTTACTTGGATGTGGGGCATTCTTTAAAATCTTTGAGTAACACGACTTGGAGGCCTTTTTAATCTTCTTGTGAATATTCTGCTCAGTTTGATTTGTACTGACATGGCTTCTACCATGATAGGCCTCAAATGGTGTAATATACCCGATAGCCTTTGATACACTTGTGTTTATTAGTCCCCTACCGGTTTACCGGAGGGGACTTTAGGTTTACCCTCCGTCCGTCTGTCCGTCTGTCCGTCAGTCCGTCCGTCTGTCCGTCCGTCAGTCCGTCCGTCCACAAAACTGGATCCCGCGATAACGCAAAAAGTACTGAAAATATTTTAATGAAACTTGATATATGGATAGATAGCAGTATGGAGATTATGCACGTCTTTTTCTTTTCTTCCTATGTTGAAAAATCTGGTTGCTATGACAACAAATAGACTGAAAATATGGCAAATTTGACACATAACCTGGATCTCGTGATAACGCAAAAAGTACTGAAAATATTTTTATGAAACTTGATTTATGGATAGATGGCAGTATGGAGATTATGCACATCTTTTTCCTTTCTTCCTATGTTGAAAATTCTGGTTGCTATGGCAACAAATAGACTGAAAATATGGCAAAATTTACACATAACCTGGATCCAGTGATAACACAAAAAGTACTGAAAATATGTTTATGAAACTTGACATATGGGTAGACGGCAGTATAGAAATTATGCACATCCGTTTCTTATCTTCCTATGTTGAAAATTCTGGTTGCTATGGCAACAAATAGACTGAATTTCAAGATTTCTGATTCTAGTTTTTAAGTTTTTTCACTATAAGTTCTTTATTTCTTAAGGTATTTTCTTCAAACTTTAAATATAAGTTGCTTGTCATCAACCACATCATATGTGACAAGGTTTACAACTCTAGCACAAAATTTATCAGAATTGCCTCCCTTGAACTTAAAATTTTCATGAAAAAAACATTGTTTTTTTTAATAACTTCTTTTTTTGAATGTATCTACTTCAAACTTCATATAAATGTTTCTTATTATCACCCAACATTTGTGATAGTTCAATACTCTAGCAAGACTATTTCCAGAATTATGCCGCTTTTGAACTTACACTTTTTTTTTGAGAAATTGGTAATTTTCACTCCAACTTCTTCAATCATGATAGGATTTTAAAAATGTTATATTTTGATAACAGGGATGTTTAAAAAATAACTTTAGAGTGTCCTTCAGTCTGTCTGTCTGAACATAAAAACTGTTTCCTGTGATAACTTTTAAATAACTTTTTTAACAAATTTACTTAAAATAGGAACATAAGTGAATGGCCAATGGCCCTTCAGAATGTTGCTTGGGCTCTTATCGGTAGGGGACTTATGGATTGCTTGCAATACTATGATAATTGCTTGTTTCGTTTGCTATACTGGCTAGTCCCTCTACCCAATTGAAACCTTTACGTCTTGTACTGGCGAATCTAATTCTTTGCTTCAAAACGCGATTTGATCGTTCACATTTCCCTTGAGATTGCGGATGGTATGGTCTGCCATTTATTACTTCTACACCATATTTTTCCATCAGTTGGTCTATTTTATGGCCCTTAAATTCGGGGCCGTTGTCACATTATAGATTTTTGGAGCTCCGTTTTGCATTATTGTCTTTTCAAGTGCTACAGCTATCTCGCTACTTTTTTTGCTTTTTAGAGGTTGCGGCAAAATGTATCTCGAGTATACATCAATGATTTGAAAAATGTATTTGTACGTGTGACCGTTAAACATAACTGCATCTTCAGACATATTAATCAAATCAATCTGCCACCGATGTCCCGGTCGATCGGCTGTTACAGTCTTTGGAATAGATTTATTTGTGAATCGTGGATACTGTCTATGATAACTTTTACTTTTAGATAGAATTTCAATGACCTTCCGAAGGGTAAATCCTGTATACTTCAATTTCATCTTATTGGACCACACCCGTGACTATCTTTAAAAGCTTTTTTTGACAAATGCAGATAATTCATCTTTAACAATAACGATCTTTCCATGACACAATAATTGCCCCCTTTTATTGAGTCCATATTGATCCCTACGTTTCCTTAGTTGCATTATCGCCTGTTTCTGTTCAGCATCGATACCATTGTGTCGTATTTCGTTCTCGAAAGGCATCCCAGTGCCTCCTGCTTTTTCATGCTGCAAGATAAAAAAAATTAGTCTTAGATGTGAAGCATGTTTAGTGACATTTTGGTTTACCGGACTTAGAAACAAAATGGCATACAAACGCCATAGTAGAATTCTAGTTGAAAACATACATTTAGTGACATTTGCCTTGGAGCTGACAGGCCTTGGAGCTGACCTGGGTCTTGCGCGTAACACATCGTCTAATTGTGATGAACATTACTGCAAAGTGATTTCAAAATCCATCAAGGAATGACAAAGTTATTGTGCGAACATGAAAGTAACGGACAGGCGGACGAACGGACGTGTTATGATACATTAAATAGGGTCGTATGACAAATAAACATGAACCATTTAGTGGTACGAATAAAAATGAAATTGGTATTTCACTTTAACATTTAGTTTTAGAATACCTATAACCTTTTTGTTGTATTTGACCATTTAACATTCAAAGGTATTGCGACCATTAGACATATATATGGGGTTGCATCTGAAACATTTAGTGGTATTGCACCATCAACCGTTAAATATATAGTGGTTTTGCACGTGACACATTAAGTAGTATTGCACATGAAACATTTGGCGGTTTAATACCTTAAACATTATATTTAGACGTTTTCCTATTTTACATCTAACACGTGACACAGACATCCGACATTTCACTTAGTCCACCTATGAATGATGGATCCCCTTTATGATCGATGCCTCCCCCTTTCACCCTTAACCGCGCTCTCTACAAGGATCCCCAAATCTACAACCCCTCTACATTCAAAGCAACACATATAATACCAAAAACACTTTTCAGAAAATAGTTAATCATGACAAAATTATATATTGAAAATTGCTTTTAATATGGAGGGGTTGTAGATGTGGGGACCAGGGTTGAACAGATGGGTTGGGGTTGGGGATGGAGTCCATCATTCATAGAGGCGGATGCATCATTCTACCGTTCTTTTAAGACCCTATATTAAGTCATTGTTGAATCGATTTTCACCACTTTTCGTTACCTGCTCACATGCTACTTTTAAAAGAAATTTACCCTCTATTAAAGGTGCATTAAGTTCAAAAAATATATCCAACCTGAAAATATATATAACAGAATTTACTTTTGGGTGTTTCAAAAGGTTTAATGTTTAGTTTATGTGAAAAAGTCCAACTGTTATTGATTCAGAGTAACATATATGCATATATACATATATATATGCTTTTTCCCCGTTATTCAATTTCTGGTACACCCATAAATTAGGTACAGTAATAAATCATATTGAAGAAAAGTATCAGATGCCCATTTTTTCTTCAAAGAGTTGCATGTAAAATGGAACAGTGTAATTTTTGGAACACCTCAAGATTGGAAAAAACAATGTTCCAATTTATATTTTTTGTGAACATCCCTTACTGCACCTTTAAAAAAGAGCAATTCGCATAAGTCAAATATGTAAGATAATTCATATGATGGCTAATCAAAGCAAGAGGCATTGTCTCTGAACTGCATACTTTTTAGTTATATCATGTTACTGACAAATTTCGTCGGTATATGTTTCACAAAATTGTCCGAAGAAAAGAACATTACGACGGACACATATACCGAATTTATTTTTTCTTGCGGCGCCATATTTCACAACCCTACCAAAATTTATTTTGACTAAATAAAGAACGCTGCTAGAGGATTTTTTACTTACGTTTGCTTGTCTACAGCTGCTGGCCACACCAATGTTCAAAATGAAAATGATTACAGCCTGTTCGTCTGGGTCGGATGACGTCACATAAGCTCATTGATGTGTCTTTGAAGTTGCAGTAATTTACTCTGTCACGAGCGTTCCCTTCCCGCCAAATAAAACCCCGGCATATATCAAAGAGTTTCATCATTCTGAAACGCCGACAGGGAGGTTATGACGCGCAATTATTGTTTTTACCTAATAATAATTACCTAAGCCTTAAATGTATGAATAGTTTTATACAGATGATAACTATTCATTAAAATATTGAGAAATATTGATAAAAAAGATATTGAGAAATATTGATAAATAAAATGCGTATTTTCATTTTCCGTATTTATGTTTTTTTTGTATAATACGCTCTGCAGTATTCGGTAATCGACATCGCCAAATATTGCATTTTTATTGATTAAAATGATATTCTATTCATTGGCGAAATTTGTGATTGTGCATTTGTTGACAATTCTATAAGCCAACACTACTTTTAAACTTTGAATGCTTTGTAATTTGTTGGATACTTGTAACAAAATAAAAGATTTCTTTCTTCTACATCGCTAGTTTTAAGCTGTTTTGAGAACGACTTGTTCTTAGGTTTGTCGTCAAGAGATTGAATGCAAGCATTGTATTTCCTGATCTGCGACCAGAAAATACAAAAAGTGTGCCCTTTACGAGAAAAGAATTGGCGAAACTAAACAAAATGGAATGTCTTAAGGGAATCAGAGGTTATGAAGCCTGTATACCACAGATAAGACATCAAAAGACATAGTAAAAAAAGCACGCAACATATTCTAAGGGTGATTCAACACTATTCAAGTTGGAATATTTGAACCACCCAAATCGAAAAAGCCAAATAGTTTAAAATAAAAAAATAACACAAAAACAACAATTGTGTCGTGTTGAACTATCTTTAAGGATCGAAAATATAACATCTCTGATAAAATGAACGGGACGACTTTTAAACCTGTAATTTATTTAATGTTTTGCACGATTGAAAGTTAAACTTATAAAGTATGTACAGTGTAGTGGCATTATGGCCATTCAAGGGTGTTAAGTCAGTGAACTAGCGAAAGTCAAAATAAGTTTACATTTGATATGATTCCTTTCAACTTAATAAATTATTTCGCATGAACGATAAATAATTCATGTCGGTGTAATACTTTATTTTGACCCCATTGAAAATTGACTTCATGGGTCATATTTTAAACGGATTTTTATCAATTTTAAACCATGATAACTGACTCTTTTTGCTTTTTAATCACCCTCCCACGCGTGAAAAAAAAGACTTCAGTTGAAAACTGATTAACTAAAGGCAGGCCATCAGTGACCAAAACAAAAATGACAAACATGCCTACATTGAATTTATGGTTATTCACATGAAAGAGTAAAATTTCTGTATGTCTCTCAGATATTTAAGTGATAGATATTTATTCATTTTGATCAAGTGGGCCAGGAGCTACTCCATCAGCAATAACTGATAATTGACAACTATATATGGTACCTCTCTAGCTAACATGTAGTGTACTAACATTGCAGAATAATGTAAATTTATGTTTTTTCCGCTATCAAATGGAGTTGCCTGCTGTTTTTGAAGTGACTGCCTTCTACTGTCGTTAATGTTTAAAAGATATCACACTAGTTAAAAGTCATCTACCCCTGTCAGAATGAACATAGACTTAAGGATTTTACAACAGCCGTGTCATAATCCTAAAGCATACCTGAATTAGGTACATATTGCGGCAATGTAAAACTATCGGTTTTAAAGCAATGATAGATATTAATTCATTAAAGGGTATACAGTGAATCTTTTTATTAACACACACCATGTTGAGCATAAATTAACCAGTTCTTTTGACGTATTATGTGTGATATAAGGCACCGGTATTATTTTTTTCGGGGACCCGCTGCTTTTCATGAATGGCACTTAAGTGTTACATTGAACGTTCTATGATCACCACCTTAGGAATACATCTGAGTATGTAACTAAATAAAAAGTTCGCCATTGTCATGTTTTAATGTTGAATTATGATCAAGCCGGTGTAAGGGGGGTGCAGGCGGTAACTTGCACTTTCAAGAACCGTCCATCAACAGGCTTAGTCAAAGTGAGCATGAAATATTTCCATTTTTGCCGTTTTGTAGCAATCTTTCGGTTTTTTGTTTAATATTCGTGCAACTTGATAAGCAGCTGATCTTTAAATAAATGATACTAATTGTTAAATTGTAGTATAACATTAATAAAAGACATAACGATATTTTACGAACACTTGTAACATTTCTTTCATTTCTTTAAGTTTTTAATCTCCCTAAGCAAAACAATGGCAATAATTGTTAGATTTGACATAAATTTCAAAATATTTACTGTTACAATGATGATTGACCAAGATTGATATTGGAAAATGTTCAGGATAAAGTATATATGCCTTTAGTATAAAACTCTGGAAAAAAGTGATCTCTCGGAAAAGACTTCCCCACTCTTTGTATAACATGAACGCTACAGATAAACTGAACATATTGTCACTTAATGAGTATGTAAAAAATCTGGAAACAAAGTGATCCCTTAAAAGCATTAAACCGTCTTTTATTTAAAATTTAAACTTCAAAAAGAGTGGAATATGTATGATATTCAGATAAAACAATGCAATCAAAATATCAAACACAAATATTATAACTCCGGCTAGGTATATTTATTCATCCTGAAGAGCATGATATTAAAAGACAGTAAACTATATACATTTTCAAACATAACTTTCATAAAATGATTATATTACGATAAATTTATACATTTATATATATTATATTATGATCTATTTCATAATAAAAGAGTGAAGTCTGATCAATTTTCTTGTTCTTTACCATTGACATGCTTATTTTGAGAAATGGGTTCGCCTTTTTTTTGAGTGTGGAACAGTTCATTTGAAGTGAACAAATTTCAATATTAGAATAGAAGAACAGTTGGTTAGATGCTCGAATGTACGTGCTGGCTTGACAGTATACTGGTGGCAAAAGAAATCACTTTCGTGCCAGGCAGGATGTAAGGGCTTAAATATTTACCCTTGACCTTCTATATTTCTATAATGGATCTGTCCAACTTCAGTTAAGGCAGGATATGAGGGTTTAATGTATTTAAATAATGTAGTGAAACTATAACATTAACACTAGAGAAAAAACAATAAGGACATCGACAAATTGATATATACCAACAAATGAAAATTAATATAATCAACATAATGTGATTATTAGAAAAATAAATGACTATAAACAACTTTGGTATTGTACAGAACATAACTCTTTATATATATACGACGTGCTTTATAAAAACACAGAGAAATGTGATCCTCTGAAAACATTTATCACCATGAAATAACACGATAATTGCAGACTCGGTTTGATTTCACCAGCACATGAAAAGTTAAATCTGTCGATTAATTGATGAAATACAAATTTAACGCACGTGTACTTAAAGTGAAATGAACATAAACAATAATTGAAATTATTAATATTGTATTGTTAACTCCTGATGTTAGCGATGTTAAATCTGTCTGTCATAGTAGAAATAGACTATATTTTAATAAGTACAACTTTTCTTAGCATATAGTTTTATTATATAGTTTTATTTGAATATCTTTTTTATAACGAACAGCTACATTGGTGCTAGAATATACGTATAAATCTATGTTACATCTATCATATGCAATTTTTGTTTCATTCTTTAACAGAATTCTATGTTCCATCTATCATATGCAATTTTTGTTTCATTCTTTAACAGAAGATTGTGTTACTTATATGATATTTTGAATTTCTGCATTTTCCAATATTTAACACAGATATTTGTAACAACAAGAAATGATTTATCATGTGAGACACATATTTTCCACGGATAAATCATATCTTTCGTGTATTATGATAATTTCTGACCTGTTTGTGATATCCGTACAATGGAGTTTGTTTTACGACAACAAACAAGGATAGTATCAGAGGGACCAACTGCTGCATCACGTGGCTCCTGTATCTGATCATCTTTCACTACGACTCTCGTGTCTGTCCTGATATTATATATGTAGACAGTATGGTCGTCTCTATCTGTTAACAGCACTTTGTCATTGCTCTTTATTTAAGTTCTAGCGCTACTGCCTATAGGATTTGTCTTGTTTACACTAAAATCATGCTCCTGTCCTGTCAATGATAAAATACGAACAGGTCTTGGTTCATCATAAGTCCCTACTACAAACTGTCTATCATCTTTCAAACATAAAGTGTAATATTTCGTTTTCACTTTACATGTCCTACTGGAACCTATTTCATTACATTTACAAACATGTAGAAATTCTATATAGTATCCATTAACATTTGTTATTGCTACCTCCTCATCATATACTACAACAACAGATAATGGGAGGTAAGCTGATATGATCCTACTTTCTCAAGCTTCTCATTGTACACTAAACATTTCTTGTTTTTGTTATCCATAGTCTACCATCAGGTAGAATATCTATACCTGTATTTAATGGTTCATCGATTTCATCTCCCGTCTTCTAGAAGAAACTTGATTTAAAGACATCGCCATGTTAACAGAATTGCAACTCCCTGTCGAATAGTGATCTTTAATAGTAATTGTCCTGGAACATATTCAGTGATTGATAATGTTTTTATTGTTTCAAAATGAAAAGGAATGTTCACCGTCTCTAATTTCTAATAATCCTCATTGATGTTTCCACAGAAAAAATTGACGTTACTCTCCATTTTATGTTCTGCTATATATTTCTGCACTGAAGTTCCATTTTTGAAAATGCTTACAGTCGTCTCTAAGCACGATGTTACATCAGCCAAATGTTTCTCGTTTTGTGTTTGCTTCTCTGTCAGTTTCTTTCAAGTTTTCTCTTTGAAGAGTTTCAGCTCTCTTCGCGACGGAATCTTCTAAATCGTCAAACATTCTCATTACTTCGTCTCACATTCGTCTAACTTATACAGTCATTTCTTTTATATCTTGATCAAGTCGATCTTTTGAAGAGCGAATATGTCTCGCAACCTGCTCAGCAGCTTCTTTAGCTTTCTACAATTTTTCCCCTAAGGTAGAAATTGGTGAAGTTATTTTCCCGGCAATCTTCTCAATTTCTATAACGTTGTGACATTTTCGGTGATTAAAAATAGCACATTTACTGCAGCAGAGCTTCTTTCATCTTCACATAAGAATTCAAAAGAATGTTGATGTTGATCGCATATATCTACGGCCTTCATTTTAAACGAAATACTTGCAAATTGAACAGCTTCTTTCACGATCACCTATTTATGATTTTTCAAGATAGCTAGCACGTTGTGTACATTTGAACAATCATTATATTGTTATTTATTACAAGTTGAATAAACTTGACAGCTGCAGTTTACTTATCCTTATTTTACGTCCACTTTCCGCCATTTTGTGTAACAATTATATTGTCCCTATTTGTGAAATTAATTTCGAGGTCAATACTGGATCATGTAACTATACCCAAGCCTCATTTTTGAAGTTGAGGCGGAAACGAAAGCAATCACATTCTCGTTCCTTTCTACGAAACAATTGCCCTGTGGCCGGCCACTCTCCACTTTTTTTCTCAATATTTTGAGTAACCTTGGAGCTTATCGGGCATGAACTTAAGGTAGTACACCCCTAATTGGCACTATAAGGAACTGTAAAATTGACAATATAGGACAGTTATTTGCCTTAAATGTCACCTGTATGCAACATTTAAACAAAATTTGGATAAAGTATGGATAAATTTTTGAAGCCTTGCAACGAGTACAAGAAATATTTTTGGTACTTATCAGCAAAGACATGTTCAAAATATCGTGGCATAAATAAGATAAGGTTTCAAGCACATACTATTGTAACACATACAGTGAAAATAAACTGAAGCATTTACTGAAACATATAACTATAGGGGGTCGAACTTATAGCGATGCGATACTCCTTTAAGCGAGGCGAAATCATGCGATACGGACTAATGGCTGTTTTATTCGTGTAAACACACATCAGAGTGAGTGTATTTTATTAATTATGAATCTTCATAACAATTGCAGGTTTTGTATTAAAGATGTGAAGATAGGACCGACACATATTTCATCAAAATAACAGAGGCTTAAATTCATACTTAAAAAAGTTATTGAAGGTAAACTGACGGCAACTGATTTTGTGTCGGTGAATAAATTCGCCTAAAGCAATCTTATAATATTAATATAGTTAATTATTTTTGCTTCTTTATTCTATAAAGGGTCATCATAATTGAGTTGCATAGCAAGTACCTTTGTGTTCCGACATACATAGCCACTTAATGGTCAAAATACTTAAGTGTACGCTGGGTTTTGGTGCGATAAAATAATTGTACGTTTTTAAAGGTTTAACATTTTTTTCATTATCACATCTGTTGTTCATGTTTTCCTATGATTATACTAAGATTATACTACCATATATGTGTCCGTTTCCGGATTTCTGAAAAAGGTGTTTATATCTTCTTCTTTCCTTAAGGATTTACTTCAATTAAAAGTTTTGTATCACCATCTATATAAGTGTTACTATTTGAACTTAATTTTAATAATTAGATACATACCCGTGATAATTAGGAGTTGGAAAAAGTAACCTTTACTCTAAAGTCTAAGATAAGTATATTTCTTGTCATTTCTCAATTTTTAACATCGTTCATAGTTACTGTATCTTCATTCACAAAAATGTGTCGCCCTTTTCTACTACACGAGTCTTGTTTGTGATTTATTTTTCCTTTTGATCATGGAATTTGTGTTAAGTTTTTGTTCTGTAGTATATTTTATTACTGAAAAATCTATGCAATTTAATTTTGTAGTTTATTTTCCACTTTCGTTCATGACATGTCGGACATTTGATTTTGCTCCTGGAATTGTTTAGGCAATAATGTATACCTAGAAAATATTTCGCGCTTATTAAATTAGAGTTTTTCGCGTTGAATGTTTGTATCCGCGAAAAATTTGCATGTAACAAATCCGCGAACATTTGTAGCTTAGTTTTTTTTTCTACAGCGCATATCATTCACATAAAATGCAACATACAAGCTCAAAATGTTTTACTTTATTATCTGATCGAAGATCAGTAAATACAAAGCTCTCATTCAATCTCAACAAGTAGTTCTCAAAACCGCTTATTTTAAGACTAGCGATGTAAAAGAAAGAAATATAATTTTCCAACGAATTACAACACATTCAAAGTTTAAAAGAAGCGTTGGCTTATATAATTGTCTATAAATGCACAATCGCAAAATACGCGGATGAATGTGATATTAATCAATGAAAATGCGATTTTTAGCGATGTCGATTACCGAATACTACACAAATAAATATGACTGCCGAGTAGTGGAATATATAGATTCTACATGTCGGACTGTTTGGGCGAGAAAATTTTCGCTTATTATTTACATGTACTTCAATTTTATACAACAGGTTTATCCTGATTAAAATACCTCGAAATTAATAAGGATAACAAACCCGAAATGCAATGGAAATTCTTAATTTAGAATAACTTGATTTTATCAGAGTTTGTACAACTCCTCCGTGATGCAGGCGTAAAGCACTCGTTTAGTGTGTGAGGGGTCTGGAGTTCAAATCTCAGTCGAGGCATCCCTTTTTTAAATTCTTTTTTTAGTGTCTTTGTTAAGGAAGTAGCCACGATATGCAAGGATAAAGTGTGGCTGTCATGAAAAATGAACATAAATATTTTTTATGCAAATCTAGTTATGAAAAATTCTGTATACATGTATCAAACTCTGGTGTCCTGCAAGATGAATTATAGTACATAAAAATAGATTTATACAGGAAAATACATAAGATATACAGTAAGATTAAGATTGCATAAATCAGAAAATACCACAGAGCTTGCAGCCCTTTGATTTAACTCTAACTTGCCACTTAGGCAGTTCACACACATTAAGAAAGGCACTAGCTTGCATAAGAGATCAACAGAAGCATGTAGAAGGACTCTTTAGGAACCTTAACATATTTGTAAAAACAGTAGAAGTACGGCAAAAAAGTAGGAATGTAGGCAAAAGTAGTACTTCTTTCAAGAAGTGCCACAATGACATTAAATAAATATGGGCCATCTAATAGGATTTGTGAATGTTTCTTTTAATTTTCTTAGAAAAAAATATATAACATTCAATCCATAGAGGAAATCAAACCAGTATTTTTTTTCGTTGCAAGAATACAAAAACAAACAACAACACGATTTATGATATGTGCTTCTCAATGTATTGAATGAACATAAGAACCGATTGGAGGCGTTTTTTCGGCCAGTGCATGTAATACAATAGTAGATCCACTTTTCATATGTTGCTGTTTTAATTATAGTTATTTTTTCTGACAACATAAGTATGTAATTAATAATCGTAAAACATTATTAAATGATAAAAACCTTTACTGAGTGAATGGCATAAACAAAACGAGTTATATCGCTTCTATTGGTTATTTGATAAAATCTCAAATTTCTGAGCAATAATTTATCTACTTTTAATATTCAACCTTTGTGAGAAAAGAATATTTAAATTAACTATATCATAGTATAATACATTAATTGACACTGTTGTTTTAAATGACATTTTAATTTACAGATGCTTAACAGGCAAACATAAAAACTTGATATTTCATCATTACTGAATAAGTATGTACTGTAATGAGGAAGTCCTCGTCGCTACAGAAAAACACACCAAAATGTTTGCGTACAGTTGGTTTATCAGACCAAATATTAGGCGTACAGTAAGAAAACTAGAAATATTTATATATTTTCGGATATATTTGGAAAATTACTCTTGTATATTGTTTTGCCATTAAATATGAACATGCTGGGAATTAAACTGATCGAATATCTCGTTAAAAAACTACTGAAACATTATTCGTTTGCATGTGCATATCAGGTTGACGGTTGAATATGTAGCAACAAATACCTCAATAACTTCCTCAATAATATAAAATGTAGTATTTTATTTTGACGATCATGCACAATCATAAGTTCTGATCAGCATGTTTTTCATCAAGAAATTACAATAGACAACAAATATTTGGGGGGAAAAAACATTCTCATATTTACTTTCGTTTTCGCTTTCGTCGGCCATTAGTCCGTTTCGCATGAATTCAGCTCGCTTAACGGAGTATCGCAGGGTTATACGTTCGACTCCCTGTACCCGATACTATGACACGAATATGATATCCAGACGGGTACACATTATCAGCAAAAAGTGTTTATTGAATATATTGTATACTAGATGTTTTATCAAAATGTGATCACCATAGAAAAAATACATCCCTGTTACAACACTTTAAATACGCATGCTACAAAAGCATAAATGTATTAACCTTTATGAAATTTTGCCTTTTTTAAAATTTATCTTTTGACGTCTTTTCTGTGATATGAAAGCTTCAAAAACCTATGATTATTCCCTTTCATTTAGCATTGTTGAAATCAGTTTGATGTTTTAAATTCATTCTGAATAAAATAAAAGATTGATCGACTGACTGATTTGAACTAAAACGTATAAGACATTTTTAAAAATCTGAGGTTATATAACAATATACCCAGGAGATATATTTTTAACTTTATTATTATTTTTGTTTCTTTTGATTTTTTACGGGAGAAATTTGCTTAATATTTAGATAAAACAATGAAATAAAAACATAAAACACAAATAAAAAAAACCTCTGGATTGTTATATTTATTCAACCTGATCAGCATGATGATACATACATAAAAAAGACACAGAAAAATATATACATTTTCTAGCATCACAATTATTCTATACATATTTAATATATTATGATGTATTTTATTCTGAAGCCTGAAGCCAAGAAACTGGTGTAAACTTTATTTTCATTAATCCTGAACATGCTTAATTCGAGAAAAGGATTAGTTTTTAAGAGTCCATTTGTAGTGTATAACATCTCAATATTGGAATAGAAAAAAGCTGGTCAGACTGTACATGCTGGCGTGGCTGCAATCTGGTGGCAAAGACTAATCCCCTCTTGGTCAGGCAGGATATAAGGGTTTAAGGTATTAAAATAACGTAGTGATATTATATCTCTAATATTTGCACAAAAATGATGAAAAAATCGACAAAATTGATATTTACAAATTTTTAATTATTCTATCAACATTATGTGTATGTAAGATAACTATAATGGTAGAGAACTGGCACTGGGACTAAAAAGAATTAAATATATCATTTGAAATTATTGAAAATATTGAGTTGTTCAGTCCTGATGTTAGCGATGTTAAATCTGTCTGTCAAGGCATACATTAACTGCATTTTGTTTTGCTGAAGGTCTTAAAAAATCTTTTTATTTTGCATGTCAATCTTGTTATGAACAGCTACAAAACGATATGATATAAATTTAAATACTATATATTATATTACAAATGATATTTTATCAATAGAAAATCAAACTATTTCCTTGATCTATCCATAACATGTCACTCACAAAATGTTGTTTCAGTCGATTACAACTTTGTGTAAAAACACATTTTCGTTTATCTTCTGTGTGATACAGAAGATTGTGTCATTATTACGATATTTTGAATTTCTCCATTTTCATATACCCATTGCAACCATTTGTAACAACGAGAAATGATTTATCACGTGAGACACATACTCTATACGGATTTATCATATTTAACTTGAGCGATGATAAGATCTGACCTGTTTGGGATATCTGTACAATAGAGTTTGTTTTAGGAATACACACCAGGACAGTGTCAGAAGGACCAACTGCTGCAGCACGTGGTTCCTGTATCTGGTCATCCTTCACTACGACTCTTGTGTCTGTCTTGATATCATATATGTAGACAGTATGCTCGTATCTATCTGTAATCACAATTTTATCACTGCTCTTTATGTAAGTACAATCGCTATTGTCTACAGAATATATCTTGTTTGGAAAGTTTACACTAAAATCAAGCTCCTCTCCTGTCAATGATACAATACGAACAGGTATTGGTTCATCAATTGTCCCTACTACAAACTGTCTATCATCTTTGAAACATATAGAGTAATATTTCGTGTTCACGTTACATGTCCTACTTGAAGTTATTTCATTACATTTACTGACATGTAGAAATTCTATAT
Source organism: Ruditapes philippinarum (assembly GCF_026571515.1). Lineage (NCBI taxonomy): Eukaryota > Metazoa > Mollusca > Bivalvia > Venerida > Veneridae > Ruditapes > Ruditapes philippinarum. Next base: position 7,283 of record NW_026861817.1, on the reverse strand, counting down.
TGTATCTATTACCACTCGTTATCGCTACTTCCTCCTCGGATACTACAACAACAGATAATGGGTTGTAAGATAGCTGATATGATCCTACTTTCTCAAGCTTCTCATTGTACAAAAAACATTTCTTGTTTTTGTTATCTACAGCCACCAGTCTACCATCAGGTAGAAAATCTATACCCGAATATAAAGGATCTTTGATATCATCTCTCGTCTTTTTTAAATCAATAGCAAAAACTGGTGTTAATTTCATCGCCATGTTAACAGAATTATGATCTTCCTGGTGATTAAACTTTGATTGTAATTGCCCTGGAATATATACAGTAATTGGATATGGCGGTAGTTTTAGTGTATCGTCAAACTGAAAAGAAATGTTCATCTTCTCCATATTCTTCTCTTCCTTAATGTTTCTGCAGAGAGCATTGACGTTACTCTCCATGCTATGTTCTGCTATATATTTCTGCACTGGAGTTCCATTTTTGAAGATGTTTTCAATCGTCTCTAAGCACGATGTTACATCAACCAAATGTTTCTCGTTTTGAGTTTGTTTTTTTGTCAGAGTTTTCAATCTTTCTTTCTGAAGAGTTTCAGCTCTCTTAGCGACGGAATCTTCTAACTCGTCAAACATTCTCAATACTTCGTCTCGCATTCGTCTAACCTCTACATGTATTTCTTTTATATCTTGAGCAAGTTGATCTTTTGAAAAACAAATATGTCTCGCAATACTCTCAGCAGATTGTTTAGCTTCCTTCAATTTCTCCCCTAAGATAGAAATTTGTGAGACTATTTTTCCGGCAATCTTCTCAATTTCTACAACGTTTACACATTTTCGGTGATAACCAATAGCACATTTACTGCAGCAGAGCTTCTTGTGATCTTCACAGAAGTATTCGAAAATATTTTGATGTTGATCACATAAATCTAAGTTTTTCATTTTAAACAAATTTTTTGTAGCATTAGCTTCCTGCACGCTCACCAAGTTATGATTTTTCAAGATGGCGAGCACGTTGTGCACATTTGAACAATCGTTACATTGGAACTCATAACAAGTTGAACAAAACTTGTCAGCTACAGTTTTCTTATCCTTACTTAAACATGGTCGGCACAAATTTTCCTTCATACGACCAGGAACTTCATCATCCTCTTCTATTTTACTTCCATTATCTGCCATTATGTGTAACGATTATATTGCCTTTATTTGTGGTCAATTTTCAGTGCATATACTTAAAATTTTAATGACACTAATCAGACTTTAAAACAGATTCAACTAAATGAAATGTTCATGTAAGCCATAACATCTTGTCCCGATCTCAATGTTATCGGTTAATTTTTTTACATTTCGTTGCTACAATTATTAGATCAACTTGGAACGCGGAAGTTAATTTACATGAAATCTATATTTTGTTTACAAGAGAGTTTAAGTTACGAAGCTAACTAAGGTTATTAAACCTGTTTTTCGATGTCTACTCTGCAATTGTGCATTATGTTTTAGTATATTTTTTATTTTCCGAAGAAATATTTTTATGATTTCTCATATAAACTTTCATTTTCTCTTTCACATATCTGTAATTTTTAAATAATTTACACAGTTTATCGTTAAACTTATAACCAATAAAGTGACAATATGCCAATTAAAAGGTAATTAGTCAGTTAACACATGAAATCAAAATAATATTACATTTTGCTTATTTTAAATTTACTTCACATGCAAGATAAATGACTGAAATATCGGTTAATATCAATTTGAAATTTACCTGTAATATTCAATGTTTTAAAGAGTGCGAATAGCCTTTTATATTTCAGGTAGATATTTTTATTGTTTACATTTTAAGGTATCAACTGTTGGTCAATCACAATTAATACAGTCAATCTTCAGAAATACACAGCCAGTGTAGCTGCACCTGACAATGAAAAAATGAGCATAAATTGAATGAATGTATTTTAGGCTGTCATTGAACATATTGAATAGTATTTATAAATTATTATATTGGTATACAAATTATCGACATCCCTATTTGTCAATATTGATGTAAAATGAAAGGAATAACAATTTATAGATGTAAGAAATATGATATATTTGTTTTATATGAATAAGGGTATGAACGAACACACACTTTATAAAATACATAAATAACCTACACAGTTATTTTTGCTTTGTAATTTGAGGGGGATATGTTACCTCAATGATATATAATTATAATGGATGAGTAAAATTAACCATATTACCAGCTAAATGTATATAAAAGATTTATTCAGCTTTTAATTTGGCACAGTTGTTTTGACAATAACGGATCTTCAAAATATATCATAATATATAATTATACCAACAGTACATAGCTTAATTTCACTGCACATTTGTGTCTCATTACGTAAGCTAATCACTATCGATTCTGACAGTAATGGCTTAATAAAGTAAGATTTAGACTAGAGAGTAGAGTTGTCTTTCAGTATTTCTGTTAATTAATTACGGGTGAAAATGTATTAGGTCGGTCAGATAGTCAAGTTTCATCTCGTAATTTTGCAATCGCAATTTCTCAGTCTTTTCTGTCAGACCCCTAATGCATTAGTATCAATAAACCTTACTATTACGGTATTTCTGTTTAAATATATATATCCACGGCATTTTAACTCATACACAGTATCAAGACATGAACATGAAACTGTTACACGTGCTTGATTTTGCAACATATAACTTACATCAATAACCGGCAAATAAATGGTTCTTTGATTATATATCACTCTGTTTTAGTAAATTAACTGACTCCGTGGTCGAGGGGTTAGAGTCGATGACTTGGGAAAGGGCGTAAAATCAAACAAACAAACAAATAAATTGTTTATAAATAGGATAAGGGTTCGGATAAACCCCTCATCTGTCCTGTTCCTTCGGCCCAGTAACACGATACACGCTCAACAAATAACAAAATTGACCCATTAAATATAATGTCAAGATCTAAGCTTTTGATAATTGTAACGTCTTTTAGAGAAAATCACGCAAACATGTCTTGACATATGACCCGCTCTGGTAAACTAGTTAAATGTCAAACCCTTTCCCCTCAACCTACCCCTTTTGAAAAATGCAATGCCACTGATGAAAATTTTTCAACTTTTCTTGATCCACGTCAGCAGATTCAGAGGAAGGTCTTATACTCTCCTCATTTACTTCTTGAGACTAACATGAGGCTAAAAACAATTTTTAATACATTTTGATGAGATATTGAGAGCTTTTGTCATTTCTTTATTTTGCTTTTGTTTTGTTATTGCAGAAACTCGAGAGCTCTGTTTTGGTTTTGTGCTTGGCCTGACTATTGTTTAACTGTTTCCATAGACATAATATAAGAAAGGATGCTCAAATATACCTTAAAATTGAGCAGTTATGCTCAAGATGTGTTTTTCTTTCTATGAGAATGACATTCCCAAAAATGATCTTGTTACATAGGTTTGACCGACAAAATTGTTCTCAAAATGTCCCAAAAGATAATCACCCCCCTTTTACTGAAATTTTCTGCTGATCACAGAACTGATATATACCTTTTTTAAAATGCAAAAATATCCAAATGAAAGTCTATTCTAGATACTTATGAAACAGTTTATTTTCCTACGAAACAATACAATGAAAGTTTCTTCAATAAGTTTCGTACTTGTTAACATCATATTTTCATAAAGTCACCTGAAGTCCTATTGAATTTTACGGGTTTTTCTGCATTTTTTGCAGCCAATGGATGGTCATGTTACAATACAGTAGTATGACCTGAAGAGAGAATGTTGAATATTAAGCATCCTTGTATCTAATATTTCCATTTCTAAACTTTATTGTAAAACTACTGATATTAAAATTGACCATTTTATACTAAGATATAAAAATATCCTCATTAATTTAATGTTAACGCAATGTGACGATTGTAATCAAACGAATGTTCATCTGTACGGTGATCACTTAGGGCCAGTCGTTTTCTATGAGAACGACAGTACTATGGTGACAGTGCGATTGCCTTTGTGATGATAATCTAGAGGCAGATCGTAGCGATGAAGATGATAAGAACGAAAACTATTATGATGATGATATTAATTATTATAAATTCTAAAAATGTAAATGGAATGGTTGTGTTTCCTTTCCCATTCCTTTTATATACCTCAAAAAGTATACAATGTAGGTATTATTACTTTATGATAAAGCTAGACATGTATGATTTTTGGAATGTTTAACACGGAACATGTTTATTTAGTCACTGCACATTTTACCTACTTAAATTTATCCCACTATTACTTCTACATTTAAATTGCATTTTAGAAACGCACTAGAAAGACATAAATTCAAGGTAAAAAACTAAATATAAATCAAAATGAAGCATGGTAGAAGTATAAGTCCTGGTGAACATCTACAGTTTAAACTCATTTACTTAAGTACTTCCTGAGTTGTGATGCCCCTTTGTCGAGTTAGAATTTACGTTAAAGTTTTTGTAACATCTCAAATATTTACAAAGTCCATTGACATATGGCTTTGATTCTGTACACTTGTTCACCATCATGCCCCTAATCTGTTCACAAGAGGGGTCAAGCATTTGACAGAATAATGCCTCTCTTGTTACTTAGAATTTACATTAAAATTTGCATACCACCTCAAATATTTTCATATTCCATTTTATAAACTTCTTTGAGAGCATAATAAGACTCTCTCCAAGGCCTTTCACTATTACACAGATTTAAAGAACGAAATGGCCCTCTTGTTAACTTAGATCATTTTAAATTATCAAGGCTCTTTTACTATCAAGCACTTAGAATAGTCGAGCGAGCTGTCCTACTGCTAGCTCTTGTGAAATTATTTCCCTTTTATAAATTCCTGAATATTTTCAGATTATTTTTCTAGAAATGGACCCAAAATCCATTCAAGTATTCACTTGAAACTTTAGATAGCAGATGACATCTGGGGAAAAAAGTGCAGTGGCTAAGAACCATTATTCTAAAACCATGTATAAATTATTTCCGTCTCTATTATTTCATAATATTTTGACTTTGTTTTAAACAACTAATACAAATGTTTCGTCTAGAAACATTTTTGTGCGACGAAAATGTTATGAATATTACAGTTTTTTGTCATGAGTACGTTTATGTTTGGTAACAATTCCCCACTTTTGTTTACTTGTTCAAATTTTAATGTAAAGAAATATTCAGAAGCAGTCTGTATTGGAAACTGAAATGTAGGTAGTTGTTGTTGAAATCGTTGTTTGTATCGATAAAAACCAGGGAGTGCGAAAGGAACATTGGATAAACCTCTAAAAGAAGTATATAAATGTTCAACGTAGATTCTTTTGGTGATTTGTCTGAGATATACTTCCTTACGTATCCATTATAATAACAGATATATTATGTAAGCAGTGAATAAAATGTCTATTTTTATAGTATTGATTATGATACGTTATGGGGATGAATCATATGTACTATGATGATGATGATGACGATGATGATGATGATGATGACTATGATGATGATGATGATTAATTCACACAACTTATCATAAGTAATCTCTGCTCATGATAAAAGGTATGATAATAAAACAGATAAGAAAACACATGTTACTAGTTCGAAAACATTACCAAATACATTGTAATTGCGTTCGCGAATTCATATGACAAAATTTTGTCGTCTGCATTTTTTTTTTTTTTTTGAAATATTGAAAATATGTCTCACACAAAGACGTATGAGTTTTGCCTTGCCAGAATATACTTGTTTCTATTACTTCGACAACTCCATTTTCTGCACAAATGTGACGGAAATTTAGATTCAACTGGCTGTGAAACAATAGTCACAGTGACGGCAATAAATCAGCGATTATTATATAACAAGTCTTGTTAGAAAGTTAATACCCCTGCGTTAAGAATATATGCGATTGATTGCAATCGAGAGAAAATAAATGTCACAAAGTGTATCTTATAAATGTTCGCGTTTTCGTGTGTATTTCAAGGTAAATTTACATGCGAATTTTTTGTGCAAGGAACGGCTTCTAATGGTTCTGAAACAATGATCACTGTAGCAGAAATGGTGCGCCGAAAATTATATGTTTTGTTTTGCATAACAGCTAAGGTCTTCTGCTTTAACCCATTACCAGATACACAAGCCTTTTAACGCCTTTTTCACCCCACCCCCTTTTTGCTGTCTCAATTGGTGGAAATCTGACCACTATTTACGCCCCCATTATATACTTGTTGTGTTTGAGAAATGTTGCTTTAAAAAGTGACCACTTTTTTGGCGCCGCCCCTTATTTAAAAGAAACTCCAGGGGGTTGCCAGAAGGGGGATGTGCCCCCTTCTGTTTGGGGGGTTTGAAGGGGGGCGGTAGTCCCCCTCATCGCCAAGAAAATTTTTGGACTTGTTAGAGGCTTAAAATGACCCCTGGTCGATCATAAGGTAACGTATAACCAACGCTGAAAAGCCTTTGACTCCATATCAATCCATTGAGAAATTGCAGCACCTTGAAATCAATTTTGATGGAAAAAATCAACGCAAAATAGCGATTTTTGCCAATTTTTGGAATGTCCCCTTGTTGCCATGGTAACAGGAAATTTAAAACTGAACATGTCGTTACAAAGGCCGTTTTATAGCAATTTGAACTTGTAAATGAAAACAGCCATTTTTCACAAAATGCTCATGAAGTAATGGGTTAAGCATGACTGCAATTCATTGCAATCGGGCACAAATCATTGTCACAAAAAGTGCGCTATTTCGTGTATATTTATAAGTCTGAGTAGAACATCTGTTTCGGCAAAAAAAGCCAGTAATCGCCAAATATTAAATATGGCATTGAAATGTAAGTCCAGTGCGATCACTAACAAAGTCAGTTCATCGTAAAGTTTGTGGCTTAATGCACACGTCACGTTGTACGAGACGTTGTCCGAAAGGGAATTTTGAGCTCTACGCTGCTGACATGCGTTTGCAAACTACAGAGAACCGTTATGCACGAATGTTCTCTAACTTCAAGGATAGGTCAAGTTCTAAGCATTTTCGGAAGTAGATATGTATTTTACTTTGATTTTGCATACAAACCAACTTGCCGGTCAAACGAGAATGTAAGAGGATATGACATGCCAAAACCGTTGCGAACGTTTTGAAGCAAACATGAATATCGAAAATAGTAAATTTCATAACGAAATGTGCACGAATATTCAGAGTAGTTTTCTATCTTAATTCATACAGTTGATATAAAAAAATACAAATGAAAAAAAAAACCTCCGTCTCTGGTGAAGAAATCAGAAACGTAATATACTGTTTCATTTCATGAAATAAGAGCCCCGTTAG